>NC_057809.1:44085697-44097696 GCF_018294505.1 Triticum aestivum | reverse complement strand
CATCCCAGAGGAAGCATCGCTCGACTTCAGTTAGCAGCAGTAGCGAAGGAACCGCTCGATCGGGTTCAGTTAACAGCCATCTATCGATTGCTTGGGTTCAGTAACGCGTAGCCCGCAGTGCAATCGCTCGGGTTCAGTTAGAGCCCAAAGCCTCGCTCGGGTTCAGTTAGAGCCACTACCTTGCACACACGCGTGTACGTGTACGAGAGAAATGCGCATCGCTCGGCCCCCGACATCCCATCGTAATCGGGAACTCCCCGAAATTTTCCTCCCCCTCGCTTCTACCATGGTTTTTTCCGTCATGGACGGCCCAAAGAATGTCATGCAGATGCGTCTCTAGCCCGCCCAGGATGAAAAGCCCATTTTCTGTCATGACTTTTTGTCACAGAAGTAGGAGCCCACCACATCTATGATGATACCGGGTTTTGTCACAATTATCATCATAGAAGTGTCATATGTATGACAGAAAAAAAATTCGTTCGGCCCAAAATTTCATGTATGTGTCTTTTTTTGTAGTGTATATTTCCTTATGTTAAACATGAAATTTTTGCTTTTGCACCCACGCATGATAGTCCTATTATCCTTTTGAATCTCCCAACTACACTATATCGGAGAAGTTTACCCTTATTAATTCTTATATTAATGGGTAGCGTTTTACTATTACACATGATGATTTTGATAGATATAATATGCATGTGCTTGCTGGTCCTACTTGCAATTATTATGAGAGAGGAACTACATCTCCGCTTCTTTATGTTTCCAACATGAAAAAATTGCAAGAAACTGTTTATACTATGCATTGGCCTTTACTTTGTGTTCATGAATTGTTCTTTTATGACATGCCGATGCATAGGAAGATAGTTAGACTTCGTCATTACATGATATATGTTACCTTGTGCTCACTACTAAATTACAAATCATTGTTAATTAAAATTGGCTTTGATATACCTTGGATCCGGGTGGATCCATTACTTGAGCACTATATGCCTAGCTTAATGGCTTTAAAGAAAGCGCTGCCAGGGATACACCCGGAAGTTTTAGAGACTCAATTATTTCTGTTGTGTGCTTTTATAAAGTTTAAAAACAAGAAAAATAAAGAGGGGAACCCAAAACTTTTTCAAAAAGGAAAGTGAAAGTGAGAGAGACAAGCATGGTTGAAGTGGGGGAGCTCCTTGAACTTGGTTCATCCTCACGGAAACTTTGTGAATCGTGATTACAGAAACTTTTCAACAAAAATAATTATCCCCCTGTACAATTCCATTGTATTATAAAAATAATGTTCCACGGTTTGCCTTTAGGATGTTTTAGATGCTTGTTGGTTTGTATGGTGCAGGACAGGAACTTTGGCTGTAGCGCGCGATTTTACATTTTTTTGCTGGAACGTCAAACGGTTCTGAATCTTTTCGCACTGTCTTTCTATACAAATTGTTTATTTTTACTAATTTTGGTAGAATTCTTTGAGTACCAGAACTATGGTGAATGTTCAAATTACTACACACTGTCCTGTTTTAGACAGATTCTGTTTTTCATGCATAGTTTGCTTGTTTTGATGAAACTATCGATTTATATCAGTGTATTAAGCCATGGAAAAGTTATATTACAATAGCTATAATGCAAAAAAATAGGAATTGGTTTGCAACAGTACTTAGAGTAGTGATTTGCTTTATTATACTAACGGATCTTACCGAGCTTTCTGTCGAGTTTTGTGTTCGAAGATCGAGGAGGTCTCGATGTGAAAAGAAGGAAGAGGGGCAAGAGATCAAGGTTTGGGATGCCCGAGGAACCCCAAGTAAATATTCAAGGAAGGCATCCCATCTTTCATCAACAAATATCGGTATGTTTTCGGATTCATTTTGCTCATGCGATATGTGCAATCTTAGAGCATATTTTGCATTTAGTTTTCATTTTTATTTTATGCACCATGCTGGTATGAGATAGTCCTTGGTTGATTTATAGAATGCTCTTTTCACTTCACTTAAATCTTTCGAGTATGGCTTTATAGAATGCTTCATGTGCTTCACTTATATCATTTGAAGTTTGGATTGCCTGTTCCTCTTCACATAAAAAACCGCCATTTATAGAATGCTCTTTTGCTTCACTTATATTTGTTAGAACATGGGCATATCTTTTGTAGAAAGAATTAAACTCTCTTGCTTCACTTATAGAGAGAATTCCTTATTTAACACGTCTTAAAATTTGTTGCCTTATTTGACATTGAGAAAAATTGTCTTCCTAATTTAACACAGAGTTTAAATTCTATGCCCTTTATGACACTAGCATCCATTTTAAGCCTTAATAGTGTCAAAAGACACATGAAAAGACCTATTTACCCTTGATGTGATATGTGATCAAAATTTTACATGTATGTGTGTATCCATGTGGCTCGTTTTGAGCCTTTGTCCCAACCTTGATGCGTTGTAGCCAAGTGGTTTCCGGCGTACACATGTATGAGGCTAGCTCAGAGTATTTTCCAACCTATACGTACTAGACAAAGTTAGCTAAGCAGCCGATCTCCCGCTGGCTGGCTGATGGCCACAACACGAACACACGAGGTGGGTGATGGGCACATGATCTTGTCGGTCCTGTTTATTTGCTTTCGTTCAATCTCAACTCTATTAACTTACTGACTTGTTGTATAGCACTATCGATCGTGTACAGGAACTGGTTTTTTCACACAAAAAAGTACAAGCACTGACTACAATATTAATCGTACTGACTTGTGTATACTATCGATCGAGTATATGTACTGTGCCATGTACTAGTATTGATGTACACCGGCCACCCTGCTAACCCGTGTGCCCTGCCATTGCCAAACGCGCTGCCCTCAGCCGCCGTATGCCTCCGCACAGCTGAACGACGCACCTTGCCTGCTACAATTTTGCTGGCCCCATGCCGCTCGCTGCGCGCCACGACACGAGCTACATGAGATATGTGCCCTCTAACATGTCCGCATCATGTCCTCGCGTGCAATTTATTATGCGCCGCCGACATCTTTATATGGAAGTACTAAAGCTAAACTACATCCAGATAGAGTCATATAATGAAGCTAAACTACCACATAACAATTTTAATCACATATCACATAAGGGGTAAATAGGTCTTTTCAGGTGTCATTTAACATCGTTAAGGCTCCAAATGGATAAAAGTGTCGTAAAAGGCATAAATTTTAGACACGGTGTCGGATAGTGAAGAAAAAGTTTTTCGGTGTCAAATAGGGAAACAACATGTAAAACAGTGTCATTTAAGGAATTTTCTCTCACTTATATCTATTTTGAGAGATGACAGGAACTGGTCATTCACATGGTTAGTCATGAAATCCTACATCAAACTTGTAGATCACTGAATATGATATGTTTGATTCCTTGCAATAGTTTTGCGATATAAAGGTGGTGATATTAGAGTCGTGCTAGTTGAGTAATTGTGAAATTGAGAAATACTTGTGCTGAGGTTTGCAAGTCCCGTAGCATGCACGTATGGTGAACCATTATGTAACGAGGTTGGAGCATGAGGTATTTATTGATTGTCTTCCTTTGGAGTGGCGGTCGGGGACGAGCGATGGTCTTTTCCTATCAATCTATCCCCCTAGGGGCATGCATAGTAGTACTTTGCTTCGAGGGCTAATAAACTTTTGCAATAAGTATATGAGTTCTTTATGACTAATGTGAGTCCATGGATTATACGCACTCTCACCCTTCCATCATTGCTAGCCTCTTCGGTACCGTGCATTGCCCTTTCTCACCTCGAGAGTTGGTGCAAACTTCGACGGTGCATCCAAACCCCATGATACGATACGCTCTATCACACATAAAGCTCCTTATATCTTCCTCAAAACAGCCACCGTACCTACCTATCATGGCATTTCCATAGCCATTCTGAGATATATTTCCATGCAACTTCCATCATCATCATATACATGACTTGAGCATTTATTGTCATATTGCTTTGCATGATCGTAAGATAGCTAGCATGATGTTTTCATGGCTTGTCCATTTTTTGATGTCATACCTTTGTTCTAGCATCGAGTTGTAATATTGAGTTGTGAGCAAATAAAAGTGTGATGATCATCATTATCAGAGCATTGTCCAAGTGAGGAAAGGATGATGGAGACTATGATTCCCCCACAAGTCGGGATGAGACTCCGGACGAAAAAAGGAAAAAAAGAAGAAAAAAAGAGAAAGGCCAAAAAAGGAAGGCCCAAAAAAATGAGAGAAAAAGAGAGAAGGGACAATGTTACTATCCTTTTACCACACTTGTGCTTCAAAGTAGAACAATGTTCTTCGTATAGAGAGTCTCTTGAGTTATCACTTTCATATACTAGTGGGAATTTTCATTATAGAACTTGGCTTGTATATTCCAATGATGGGCTTCCTCAAATGCATGTGGTCTTCATGAGCAAGCAAGTTGGATGCACACCCACTTAGTTTCCAGTTTGAGCTTTCATACACTTATAGCTCTTAGTGCATCCATTGCATGGCAATCCCTACTCCTCACATTGACATCAATTGATGGGCATCTCCATAGCCTGTTGATTAGCCATGTCGATGTGAGACTTTCTCCTTTTTGTCTTCTTCACACAAACCTCCATCATCAGATTCTATTTCCACGCATAGTGCTATGTCCATGGCTTGCGCTCATATATTGCGTGAGGGTTGAAAAGGTTGAAGCATGTTAAAAAGTATGAACCAATTGCTCGGCTTGCCATCGGGGTTCTGCATGATTTGAATGCTTTATGTGGTGAAGATGGATCATAGCCAGACTATATGATTTTGTAGGGATGAGCTTTCTTTGGCTATGTTATTTTGATAAGACATAATTGCTTGGTTAGTATGCTTGAAGTATTATTGTCTTAATGTCAAATGATAGACTATTCCTTTGAGTCACTCGTGTCTTAATATTCATGCCAAGATTAGATTACATGGTCAAGATTATGCTAGGTAGCATTCCACATCAAAAATTATCTTTTTTATCATTTACCTACTCGAGGATGAGCAGGAATTAAGATTGGGGATGCTGATACGTCTCCATCGTATCTATGATTTTTTATTGTTCCATGCCAATATTATACAACTTTCATATACTTTTGGCAACTTTTTATACTATTTTTTGGGACTAACATACTGATCCAGTGCCCAGTGCCAGTTCCTATTTGTTGCATGTTTTTGTTTCACAGTAAATCCATATCAAACGCAGTCTAAACGGGATAAAAACTGACGGAGATGTTTTTGGAATATATGTGAATCAACACGAGACGATGCCCGAGGGGCCACGAGGCAGGGGGCGCGCCCCAGGGGGTCAGGCGCGCCCTGGTCCCTCGTGGCCACCCCATAAGGAAGTTGATGCTCTTCTTTCGTTGCAAGAAAGATAATATCCGGATAGAGATTGTGTGAAAATTTCAGCCTAATCAGAGTTACGGATCTCCGGAAATATAAGAAACAGTGAAAGGGCAGAATCGGAGAATGCAGAAACAGAGAGTGACAGAGAGACAGATCCAACCTCGGAGGGGCTCTCGCCCCTCCTCTGCCATGGAGGCCATGGACCAGAGGGGAAACACTTCTCCCATCTAAGGAGAAGGTCAAGGAAGGCCAAGAAGAAGGGGGGCTCTCTCCCCCTCTCTACCGGTGGTGCCGGAACGTCGCCAGGGCCATCATCGTGTGACGGCACCAACACCTCCGTCATCTTCACCAACATCTTCATCACATTCCCCCATCTATCTATAGTGGTCCACTCTCCCACAACCCATTGTACCCTCTACTTGAACATGGTGCTTTACGCTTCATATTATTAACCAATGATGTGTTGCCATGTTATGATGTGTGAGTAGATTTTCGTTATCCTATCGGTGGTTGATGAATTGCTATGATTGATGTAATTTGCTTGTGGTTATGTTGCTGTCCTTTGGTGCCCATCATATGAGTGTGCGCGTGGATCACACCATAGGGTTAGTTGTATGTTGATAGGACTATGTATTGGAGGACAGGACTGACAGAAACTTCAACCTAGCATAGAAATTGATGCATACGGGATTGAACAGGGACCAATATATCTTAATGCTATGGTTGGGTTTTACCTTAATGAATGTTATTAGTTGCGGATGCTTGCTAATAGTTACAATCATAAGTGCATAGAATTCCAAGTCAGGGATGACATGCTAGCAGTGGCCTCTCCCACATAAAACTTGCTATCGGTCTAGTAAAGTAGTCAATTGCTTAGGGACAATTTCGCAACTCCTACCACAACTTTTCCACACTCGCTATACTAACTTTATTGCTTCTTTATCTAAACAACCCCTACTTTTTATTTACCCTCTCTTTATTATCTTGCAAACCTATCCAAAAACACCTACAAAGTACTTCTAGTTTCATGCTTGTTCTAGGTAAAGCAAACGTCAAGCGTGCGTAGAGTTGTATCGGTGGTCGATAGAACTTGAGGGAATATTTGTTCTACCTTTAGCTCCTCATTGGGTTCGACGCTCTTACTTATCGAATGAGGCTACAATTGATCCCCTATACTTGTGGGTTATCAGGGCACGGAACGATGTCCATTGCCTCTTATTGCTTTCAAATTTTTTTCTCGTGTCAACATAGAACAACAGGAGTTTTGTGTGTATTTTTGTGATTTTCCGGGGTTTGTTCAGACATTTGTATGCATTATCTGAATTTTCAATGCATATATGTGCATAATTCAAATTTGAACTACATGCGCATGCTCCAGTGCATATAAATTGGTTGAAAAATCAAATCTGTGTCCTTGGGTGCATGCTTACGTCCCATGCAAGAAATGGGAATGAATTTCAAACACCAGGGCACCGTTTATTGTCGACAAAACATTGAGATACTTTGTTTTAAATTCTAGTAAATCTAAAACTCGTCTGAAATTCATGAAACTTGGCATGCTATCATGGAAGGGCACCAAACATGCTGTGGTATTTTTTGTGTCCATTTTGAGAGAAGGCGCACTCCAATAATGACAGCCAACAAAGGATTTTGAAAAAAATAGGTGCCACTTTAATATCTCAAACGTTTGTATAATTCAAACTGTGTGCTTTCGGTTAACCATTAACGTGATGCCACGTCTCTTGGTTTTAATGGCTATAGGAGGTGCCTTGTGGACAGCTGCTTGACTAAACGGGAGGCGTGCGAGCGCAGTCCGGTGCGCAGGCTCACCAAGAAGCGTACAAGCTGTTCAATGCAGGATCTGTGCATCTCTTCAATGCAAACGATTCAGATTACGGTATGCAAATTGAAGCCAGACTTCGGCACTAAGCCAAGAGACAGTGCGATTTGTCAAAATATGCACCTAAAAGTTAATAGTTCTCACCGGGATTAAGCATAGATTTCATTCACTAGAGATTAAGCAGTCGTTCTCACCGGGAAGCGAGACAGCCTTGGACCGCCGCCCGCCTCGCTCCCACTGTTCTATATTAATGGCACCGCCGAGCGGCCGCACCCCCCATCCTCGCCACACACACATTTCCTCTCTCTCCGCCCGCATCCTCGACGCCGCTCTGAGTCCTCAAAGTCGTTAGTGTACGAGGATGTTGCCGAAGCGCCCCATCGGAGGGAGTGGCGACGCCGGGGCTGCTGAAGCAGTAGAGTACGGCGTGAATATGGAGACAGAGGTTTCCATCCCCGCCGATGAGGTGGAGAATGAGGCTGCCAACTAGCGGAGGTGGGTCGAGAAAGAACCGCAAGCGACTCCAGCAGGCCTAGACTTCATCAACAACCTCCCTGATGATATGTTGATATTCATCATATCCCTCCTCCCAATCAAATATCGGGCGAGGACAGCCGCCCATTCCTGGCGATGGCGCACCCTATGCACTACTAGGAAAAGGGCTATAGATGAAATTGACACTAATGGCGCACCAGAGAAGTGGTGCGCCACTACTATATACTAATGGTGCACCATGTGCCGATGCACCATTAGTGTGGAAGACACTAATGGTGCACCAGACACAAGGTGCGCCACTAGTAACAATTTTTTTTTCATTTTTCCAAACATACTAATGGCGCATCCGGGCAAAGAGCGCCATTACTAGTTATAACTAGTAATGGTGCACCAGCCATGGAGTGCGCCACTACTGTATTTTTTTTACTCTTCTTTTTGCAAAACTAATAATGGCGCACCGTGGCACAGTGCGTCATTACTAGTTTAAACTAGTAATGGCGCACTATGCCACGGTGCGCTATTATTATATATATATATTTTTTTTTGCAAAACTACTAATGGCGCACGGCCAGCAGGTGCGCCATTAGTATGTTGGGTTACTAATGGCGCATGGCTGGGTGGTGCGCCATTAGTAACCTGGGACCAGCTCGATATTTTGGACAGCCACACCTACACACTCACTTTCCCCACTTCATTCCCTCCAGCACCTTCTCCAAGCTTGTCGGCTGCCTCCTCCTCCTCACCACATTTGCACCATAGATTCATCAAAATTAAGTGGTGAAATTACCTTTTTTGATAGGTAAGTAAGGGGAAAGCTATCTTCATGTTGTAGATCTACTTTTTTTCTCCCTAGCTCGCTCCAACAACGTGCACATGCACTTTTTGTGGCCTAGCTAGATCTATGTATGTTTGTGGTGTTGCATATGTTTGTGGTGTTGCATTTGCAGGTACCGGTATTTGAAATGTGATAGTTGCCAATATTTTGCCAGAATGTTGATTCATTTCCGTTTCAGCGAGAATTTTGGCACTATGCATTCTTTTTGGTCCAATTTTTAGGGAAAGTCATGCCAAATTTTTTCTTGGTTCTAAAATATCATTTTGCTCTACCCCGCAGGAGACTATTGTCCGCATGATGACCGAAGGCATCGTGAATAGGTTTTTGAGCTCCGTGAAGGCCAAGATGCTTCAAAAGAACGAGACGGAGATAAGATGTCCGTGTCGAAGATGCAAGCTGAAGAGCCTTATTGCAGAGCCGGATTCCGGGCAGGTGCGGGACCACATGCTCTTGCGTGGTTTCATGGATGGCTATCGGTGGCAAGGTGATGAAGATGACTATGAAGTCATCCATGGGGGCTGGGCAAGAAATGAGGAAGGGCAGCAAGACAACCACCGCAGCTCGGGCGGGCGAGAAGACGAAGAATCTCTAGGACATGATCACGACGGTGATGTTGTACACAGTCATCATGTAGAAGATGCCGGACATGATGATGAGGAAGATGCCGGAGCAGACGAAGGGCATGATCATGAATATGAAGATGCCGGCGGAGCAGACGACGATGGACCATCGATGGGCTGGGTGCAGGACCCTCATATTCAAGAGCTGCTTCTCAAGCAGACGGATAACGCAAGAGCTGCCGCCCGAGAGAAAGCCAAGCTAGATCAAGTGGAGATAGACGCGGTTACTCAATTGTATGAAGGATGCAGGCTCGAGGATACCCGCCTGAAAGTAACGCTCGCTGTGGAGATGAAGGTAAAACACAAAATGACCGACGCATGCTTCGATGAGAACATGTCATTCTGGCACGAATGTCTTCCCAAGGGGAACAAGTGCCCTACCAGTTTCGAGGAGGCGAAGAAAATCGTGTGTACTCTGGATTTACCGCACGTGAAATACCATGTGTGCATGAAAAATTGCATCATTTATCGGGACGAGCACGCGGAGTCTACCATATGTCCGGTGTGCGGCGTCACTTGATACAAGAAGAGGAAGAAAGCTCCTCGAAAAGTAGTGTGGTACTTTCCGATCACTCATCGTCTGCAGCGGTATTTCGCGGACCCTAAGGTAGCAAAGCTCCTGCGTTGGCACGCGGATAGGGAGGAGAAGAAGCGAGAAGATGACGCAAATGATCCGGAGATAAATAAAAAAGACAAGATGCTGAGTCACCCTAAGGATGGGAGCCAGTGGCAAGCGTTGAACTTCGAACACCTAGAATTTGGGAAGGATCCAAGGAACATCGTGCTGGGCGCGAGCACCAATGGAGTCAGTCCGTTTGGCAGCCAAAGAAGCACACATAGCACCTGGCCTGTGTTTTTGTGGATGTACAACCTTCCCCCCTGGTTGTGCATGAAGAGGAAGTACATTCACATGAGTATGCTAATTGAAGGGACGAAACAACCAAGGAATGACATCAGTCTGTATCTGGGGCTGCTGAAAGAGGAGCTAGACACGCTATTGAAAACGCCAGCATATACGTGGGACGCCGCAGAGAAAGAATATTTCCCTATAAGAGTCGTACTGCTCACGACGGTGCATGACTATCTCGGTTACGGATATCTTGCGGGGCAGGTGGTCCACGGATTTTCTGGATGCGTCAGGTGCATGGATGACACAATGTATCGCCAGCTAGATAGAGATCCGGGTCTTCGAAAACCGTGTTCATGGGACATCGAAGGTGGCTTCGCGACGATGACCCGTGGAGGAAATGCAAGGATTTGTTCGATGGTGAAACCGAACCCCGAAGACGCCCGCATACGAGGAGCGGCGAGGAAATAGACGAGCTGTTGAAAAATTGGAAAGATTGCCCACTGCCGGGAAAGAAGCAAAAGGCGCCAGAGCCGGGAAAGAAGCGACAGGCGCCAGAGCCGCTGCTGAAGGTATGGAAAACGAGGTCTGTTTTCTGGGACTTGCCGTACTGGAAGATCCACCGTGTGCCTCACAGCCTTGATGTCATGCATATCACGAAGAACGTGTGCGAGAGTCTGCTTGGTACCCTGCTCAACATGTCAGAGAGGACCAAAGATGGGCCGAAAGCAAGGGCAGACTTGAAATCAATGGGCATCAGAGGGAAGTATAGCTAGGGGCTTTCTGACCGAAGAGTGCATCTCCTACTGCACGAATTATCTAGGCATCGAGAACCCCGTTGGTCTGCCCGTCAAAAGGCACCTCGGCAGGCTCGCTGGATGGGGTCACCGTGAGGGTCGCCGCGAAATGCATGTCGACTTCGAGGGTCGACTCGCCGACTTTGAAAGAGCAAACCTAGTCGCGCTACAACACATAGACGTGGTCGATCCTTGGGTGGTAGAGCACAAAACCTTTATTGAGAAGACGTACAATGACCGAGGCCAACAGAGGACGAACGGAGATATAATCATAGAGAACAACTCATGTTTCACGCGTTGGTTCAAGCAGAAGCTTCTGTCGTACCCTTTACATGAGGATTCTTCCGCGGAAGAACAACTCATATTCGCCTTGTCACAGGGCGCCGAGCACAACCTGATGACCTATGAGGCGTACGATATCAACGGCTACACATTCTACACCGAGGACAAGGACATGAAGAGTGATGGTTATCAGAACTCCGGGGTAATGATGGAATCCTACACCGGTAACGACAAGGACAGATACTACGGAAGGATCAAGGAGATCTGGGAGCTGAGCTACGCTGGAGAGAAGGTCCCGATGTTCCGTGTCAGATGGGCCAAGAGCGTCCTAAAAGAAGACCGGTATTTCACCACCATGGTTATACCCGAAGCCAAACCCAAGACCGCAGGCGCAATCATCACCGCGAAAAATGAGCCATGGGTACTGGATTCCCAAGTGGACCAATGCTACTTCATTACTGACCCGCCAAAGCCCAGTCGTGTTGTCGTGAGGAGAGGCAAAAGGAAGATCATCGGAATGGATGGAGTAGCCAATGAGCAAGACTTTGACAAGTACGGTGACCCGAAGATGGAACATGAGGACGACGATGAAGTAGCAGCATACACCACAAGAAGAAGCAGGACCACCCTACCTAAAGGACGTCTGTTCCACAGAAGAACTCCATTTGCGAAAAAGAAGGGCAAGAAGATTGTGAACAGATAGCTAGCTAAGATCGATTGTATTTAAATCGTAGTCTTCATTTCTCGATTGTATTTCAGGGGAACTTTTTGATATCATGAATATTTTTAAATTTCATGGGCACTTTTTGAACTCCACCGCCGCCGACGACCCACCGCACCCACCCCCGCTCCACCACTGCGGACGAGCACCCCCCGCACCCTCCCCCGCTCCACCGCCGCCGACGAGCACCCCCCGCACCCTCCCCTGCTCCACCACCACCGAGGAGCAC
>NC_057809.1:44084861-44085492 GCF_018294505.1 Triticum aestivum | reverse complement strand
GCCGCCGACAAGCACCGGCCCTCCGCACCCTCCCCCGCTCCACCGCCGGCGCCGACGATATTTTCAAATAACAAATTTGATGATATTTAAAAAAAATTATTATTGTTTTTATAAAAAAGTATCACTGTTTCATATTCATATTCATTATCTAAAAAATAATAATAATAAAGTGTAGACTACAATTGTTGTTAAACAACAATTATTACTGTTTTTATAAAAGAAATATTACTGTTTCATATTCATATTCATTTTTTAAAAAATAAATAAAAACATACTAATGGCGCACCGGTTTGGTGGTGCGCCATTGCTATCTAAAAAAAGATTTCTAATGGCGCACCGACGGGGGGGGCGCCATTGCTATCTAAAAAAAGATTTCTAATGGCGCACCGATGGGGGGTGCGCCATTGCTATCTAAAAAAACATACTAATGGCGCACCGCCGCGGGGTGCGCCATTAGTAAGCTTCCCCCCTAGCTATTTCCTCCCTCTCCCTCGCGAGATCCCTTCGTCCCTCTCTCCCTCGCCAGATCCACCCGCGCGCCCCGACCCCCACCGGACTGCACCACCGCCGCCCTCGCGCCCCCCACCCCCGCGGCCCCGACCCCCGCCGGACTCCACCCCCGCAGCCCCCG
>NC_057809.1:44046360-44084679 GCF_018294505.1 Triticum aestivum | reverse complement strand
TTCTCTTCACCGACCTCGCCGTCCGTCCGCCGCCGCCGCCCCCGCGCCCCGAGCTGGAGGATGAGGACCAGGAGGAGGACGAGGAGGAGAAGACGATGACCGCCTCTACCTTAGCTCAGCTAGGCCACGCGACGCCGAGCCGAGCACCGCCTCCCTTGCCGTCCCCCCTGTGCCCGCTCCCGCGCCCTCGACATCCTCCCGCCCAAGCCCCTCCGCCCGCGCCCGCGCCCCCGACGTCTTCCTCCATCCCCTCCCCTAGGTGATTCCTCCCTTCTCCTCCACCCCCTCGCTTGCAAACCCTAGGGCCATGGCGGTAGGCTTCTTGCTCCCTAGATTTGTTATTGTATTTCGAAGTCTTCGTGGCGCCTTGATTGCTGGTCCATGTGATCCGTAGAGCATTGACCTGCTCATGATCAACTGGTAGTTGTACAACATGGGCAGCTAGCAATTTGGGATTTAACTGAGGCAATTGGAATGTTGGGCGCGCTGTGTTGGACCTAAGTGTCATCATTCGAAAAGCAAAACGAAACAAATGCACAGAATCGGCCGGCCCCAATGATAGTTTACAGTTGTGTACACTTCTTACAAGTTTAACTATGGCTAAAGAAAAACTAGGAGGTAGAAACTACGATTATCAGAAGTACAAGAGCAAAACAACACATATAGTTGTGTGCTTACATATTCAGCTTGTTTGTACTATATTTGGGGCCATCCACTTGACACATTCAGCTTGTCTGCACTGTACATTTGGAAGGCTCCCCCCTATAGTTTTCGTCCCCCTAATCAAGTAATCATACAATAATAAGGCACAGTCACGCAAGCATTATTCGTGCAACTTGGTCTTGGTTCTAGTACATGGTAGTATCACAGATATGTGTGCACATCAGCTTAATTTCTAATAAGGAGAAAACGACCGCTCGATATAATTAATTACGAGTAGATCCGGTCCAACAAGCCGATTATTTTCTTTACAGAAGAAGAAGAAATTGGGCAGGCAACTGGTGTGCCGCTGTGCACTGATTCCCCACGACACTCATTTTTTCCAACGTTGAGCTTGTGATGACCCATTTTAATAAATCAAGTGAAAACAGCGTTTCTTGGATTTCTGTGTTCCCTGGCATTTCTAAAATAATCAGTCATAAAGAATATCCTCAAGACCATGTGTTTCTTGGATTTCTGTAATGATGATGGAACATTATAAAGCATTGTACTGCAGTGTGTATGAAGGATACAAAAATTTTAGCAACTTCTCTGATTTTATAAAGTTGTTCTTTTATGGGTGAAACTTCACTTGTTTATAGGCTAGTGTAGGGTGTTGCTTTATTGTGTTGCCTCTGAATTACTTGTGATCACATTGAGAAAGACTTGCAAAGGTGATGATCATCTTTTACAGAAAACAATTTCTCTAAACACGTCAGTAACTTTGCTGCTAGCAACTACTTGATGATGATCACCTATATTATGTAACACTACTTGATGATGTTAAACTGTAACTCCCTTTCCTCAGAACTGTAATTACTCTAACAACAAATCCATTTTCATCTATATGTATAGCACACACAAGGAAATGACTGTTTTGTGTTTTTTGTGTTTGTTTTTTACAGTCCTCTAGTAACTGAGCTACTGTTGTGTTATTGTTCCTATACTGTAATTGTTTCAGCGCACACTACCATCACTTAATGTTTACAATAGCTGTTTTCTTTGTATCCAATAGTCAGCGTATATTTTTCTTTAGAGGTAACTGGTCAAATGCATAGTGTGTATGTCTGAACTTGAATGTTGCAATGCTGTTTTCTTCAGAGGCTACTGTCAAAAACTTGAGCTACTGTCTTGCAAAGATGATGCTCATCTTGCTAGTTTGATGGGTTTTGTCTCCGACCATTGTGTCGTGATGAATTTGCAGGTACCCCGAGAGGCCCTTGAGTTTGCCGGAATGTCGATTAACTTCTGTTCCGGCAAATTCGGGTACTCCATATGTCCTATTTTCAGCAAAGGTCATGCTGAAATTTTCTCTGAATTTTAGCATGACTTTGCTAAAAATAGTACATATGGGGTACTTGCGACTAATGCATGGGCCGGGGTATCTTAGTACTTAGTTAAGTAGGATCAACTGCCCCACCATTCTTGCTGCATTAACCCATAGGTGGCAATAGAGCCAAGTGATTAGGCCCAACTTAGAATTCCCTTAGCATTGATAAACCCTAGATGATAAACCCAACATAGGTGGCAATAGAGCCAAGTTATTAGTGCCAAGTGATTAGGCCCAGCATAGGTGACGCTTGAGCTTGTTCTGGTAAGGAATACACCCCCGCGTAATTAGCTCCATATGGTTGCATTCTAATTAATCCCCCATATTTCTAAATGGTTCACGTTCCTTCCGCAGGACAATGAAAGCAGTAGCGCGGGGTCGTCTCAGAGCTCCCCTTTCGACACCCCTTTGAATAGGGCGTTGAACGTAATGAAAAACAAGGATAAGCTCAGTAAGCCGACGTCAGCTGGTCGTGTGGCCGGCAAAGACTTGTCCACAAAATGGTCGTCATACTATACCGCTGGTGGGCGAAAGGAGAAAAAGACTAGCTCGGAAAGCTAGTCCCGCGAGGTTGAAGCACTCAAGGCACAAGTGGCGCGGATTCCGGAGCTTGTCCAAGAGCAAGTGGAGCAACAACTGGGAACGAAGCTCAATGACATGGTGCCTACGTTGATTCATGGGCTAACGACGTGGATTGCAGGCGGCCAACAGGGGCCTCCCCCGGTTCCCAGCTTCACGGCCAGCAACTCGCACAGCGCGCAGGCGGCGCCATTGGTGTCTCTGGCGGAGGCGGTATTCGTGTCTCCGGCGCCAACACGGGCATTGGAGCTTAATGCACCCGGGTGTACACCGGCCGGCACCTCGCCAGCAAGTGGCCCCTCCGTCAGTTGCACGTCCGCCGTTGGCGGTGCCTCGACATTAGCCGAGCTCGATGGCATCACGGTAACTAAGCCTCTCGGCCGATGACTTCATCTCCTTGCCTTTGACTGGGCATCCCTGACGCCCTACATGCATGTTTTTTGCAGGGCGCCGCCGACGTTCCTTGCACTTCGTGGGCGGCGAGTTGGTCGATGTCGCCAAGGGCAGAATCGTTCAACAGGGCAACCCCGTGTTCCACGGTAATCCGATGCCACCCACAATGTATAGGGTTGAAGTGGTTCGGGTGCTGCCAGGCTGCGACGAGCTGTTACCTCTGATTCGACCCGCTGGGGCCGACGAAGAAGATGAGATGACCCTCAGCGCCTGCGTAAGTTGGCCCCTGCTTTGGCCGAAGAGCCAGATTTGTTTGGGGGCGGGGGACACCACCCCACAGACAAGACCGCCAGTCGTGCCGGCGCCAAGCCATGGCAAGAACGCCGCAACGCTACCGGACATGCCGGACATCCCTATGGCACAGGATCTGGACATGCATATGGCACAGGATCTGGACGACGACGACGGTACATTTACCAACGTCGATAAGTACTTTGTCGAACATGGGTACCGTGACTAGTTCTATGGGCCTCCTTCTCAAGAACCCAACCAAGACGACTGCGGTCTAGCTGGTACGGCGGAGAAACCGAGTTGCAACAGGCGTCGTCTGGCGTTCAGTTCTCAGGAGATGCCTCCAGCTGCCGCCTTCACCGAGCCTCAGATAGCTGAGGTGCCAAATATTATCAGCCCCAACACGCTCAAGAAGGCGGTCTATGAGCAGAACTCGGTCCCATTACAGCGGATCAAGAAGAAGGGATGGAAACGAAAGGCTAAAAAGGGTGCTGGTGCTTGCCAGCCGGCACCGAGTACGATCCGTGCTCAGGATGGGCCACCTTCACCTAAGGATATCTCGAGGAAGGTGCATGTGGCGGGTAGGGCGATGCTATTGACAAATATGCTCAATGATGTAACCGGTGCTATGCGGAGTCTGCATGACAGTGTTCTTTCTTTGGAGAAGCGGCGTCTCAGAGAGAATGATGTGGCATACCGGTTTTCGTGGCCAAGGTGCCAGAGGGCAAGGGCTTTGGCGATGGCGCCATCAGGGGTACGATCGTCATGCGGTTTGATGACATCTTTGCTATGTTTAACCTTCATCCGCTGCACTACACCTTCATTCGGTTGTTTTCGCTGTGTATGGAGATGCGGATCATTAGAGACAGGACCCCGGACATCGTGATAGTCGACCCCTTCTACATGCGTGCCAAGCTCTTGGGCAGCGCTAGGAACCGCCAAGTCGCGAGTTCACACCTCGAAGGAATCATTCTGGCAAACCCAGATAAGGATAACTTCCTCGTGGCTTACTTTCCCGAGTAAGTCATCCCTTAACCGCCCCGAAACAAATGATTTCTTAGATTTCGATCGTTCTTTCTTTTTTCTAACATTCCGTGTTCTGTGCAGTGACACACATTGCACACTCATCCTCTTAAGCCCGAAATATTCCATAGCCACGTATTTCGACCCGAACCATGACTCCAAGATAGACTACACAAATATCAAGAAAGTTCTTGATGATGTTCTCCCCGGCTACGCCAAATCTGGAGGCACCTTCACCAGGCCAGTTCGTAGGTACGGCAGGCACGTGTTCACCCACAATACTAAGTTCTGCTGCATCAAGCAACCGCCTGGCGGTTAGAAGGATGCCTACTATGCCCTCCATCACATGCGGGCAATCGTACAGGACCATCACCACCTTCTGCTACCAGATAATCTCAAAGATTGGGCCGCGAGCTTGTTGGCAATCCAGGACGCGGACATCAGACAAGAATTCTTTCGCATCCAGTCGGAGTTAGCGGAAATCATCCACCAAGATGTCCTTCATACCTCGGGGCAGTTCTACCTCAGATATCAACTGTCCAACAGTGAGATAGACACAACGCTACAAATACAGGCTGACGACGCCCGCGATTTCATGACCATCATGACATACGGCGGCTTCATCCACGCTCCGGTCCCATGAGTCGAGTCGAAAGTAGTGATGCTATGTGTAGTTCTGAAACATTGATTGGCTCATGTTGTAATTAAACTTTAATGAATTGTATGGCTCTTTGGTTTGGACAGTCGTTCAACTTAGATGTAATCAATGCTATTTATTAGTAGGACCATGAATCGTGCTATTAATGTCTTGCTTTTCTCTTCTGATCCTTTTGTTGCATACTTATATATTGCTTATGTATTGTCTGTTGTTTGGCTTGTGCATAGAGATGACGTCGTATGTCATGTACAAGGGTAAGGTTCCCGGAGTCTACGACGACTGGGAGGAGTGTTGGAGACAGGTTCACCGTTTCAGCGATAATAGTTACAAAGGTTACACCACTTGGGTGGAGGTGGAATCTAGATACACCCACTATTTAGCGGGAGAGAGGAGGGAGTGTTGGAGGAACCGGATGAAGACCAGTTTCATCGCGATGATGCTCATCGTGATGACCGCAACTCTCTTATATGTGATGGTAGTTTAGATGATTGATATCGACTTGTAATGTAAAGACAAACTCACTACTCGCGGTCTCGAGACATGTAATGTTTTATCTTTGTTCGGTCTTTTGAATTCGGAGACTAATATGATGAATTGTATTCGGAGACTAATATTCTATTGTATTCGATGAATATGCTGTTGTTGTGTGCTGCTGTCTATATTCTGTCAAATAATATATTTTGTAACCTGTGCAAAAATCAGAAAAGTAAAAAAACTAATATTCATACTAATGGCGCATCACCTCAAAGTGCGCCATTAGTATGCCAAAGGATACTAATGGCGCATCACCCCACAGTGTCCCATTAGTATGCCAAAGCACATGGTTAAATATGGCCCCCTGGGAGGCATACTAATGGCGCATGGTGTTCTATACTAATGGCGCATGGCATTGTGCGCCATTAGTATACCAGATACTAATGGTGCACCAGTGGTGCGCCATTAGTAAAAAATACTAGTGGCGTGATACTAATGGCGCACCAGTAGTGCGCCATTAGTAGGCAAAACTTGTGCGCCATTAGTAGGCCTTTTCCTAGTAGTGATGGCTCCCAGACTATTTATGTGTGTTGCTGGTGCTGCAACGAGAGATCACAAAAGGTGGACCACAATATGGTCATCCAGGACACACCTTCACTTGAGAGATTACTTGTAGTTGATCAACAAGGTCCAGCAAGAATCAATGTCATTTCTACGCCGAAATTGAAAGTGGTGGGCTACTCGTATGTCAAATACTACAACTTTTAGGTACAACAGTCACCTTATATACCTCTCCTTCTTGGTATCAACGTTATTTCTAGTTTTGAAGATGTATGTTCGTCTGTCATCCAGCGAAGCTTCACCCAGACTCTGGGCATAGGGAAGGTCTTGGCACTAGAATCTGTTGTCCCCAACCTGGACCAAGGTTTTAGTTGCGCGAGATGCTTTCCGTGCCTGACGAAGCTGTATATTGAGGTGATGTTCCTTTCCTGTTAAATGTTAACCATAAGGGAGTTCAATTTTTTGCACCTTTTCCCAAGTTTACAATGAAAATGTACAACGATTTCTGAAGGAATTTTGGAGGATTTTAGGACATACACCCCACCCCATATTGGTTGCTTCATTCATATGGTTACTATCGTCCATAAGCATTTCTCCTTTGGATCCATCTGTACTAGTTTTCTTAGGGAATTTTTCATCCAATCCAACCTCTTGTGAAGAAGGCAACATGTTTCTAGATTGTAATCAAATGCCCATGTTAATCATGCCAGATCGAAGATGGCATGTTGGTGCATTTTACAAATCCTGCAAACCAAATGGGCGTGTAGCAGTGTTGAAAACTGCATGTAGGCACTAACACGTTCTCTTCTTTTGTAGTGCATATTAGGCTTGGTGGAAGATGTTTATAACGACAATCACATCGAACGCCTGGATCTGCATCTCTCAAATATTACTTTGAAATCCTACCGAGGGACCCCACCGGAGATTACACTCGCCAGGTTCTTTCTTGCCAGAGCAAAGGTGCCAAGGGTACTGAGGCTTAACACACATTTAATTAGGAAAGATCAATGGTGTGATTATCAGAGCCGTCGACAGGTACTGCGGAATGGAAGTGCCTCCCAAAATGCCAAACTTCGTATTTGAAGAGCATATGGCAAAGCAATTGGAAGTTATTGTGCCAAACCTATACATGACTTGTCAGCGGCTGATCCCTTTTCAGAAATGATGCGGCTTGCAATGTTTGAATTTGGGCAATGTAATCTTTGAATTTGAACCATGCAATATTTATGGTATTTGTTATATTCAACTGTTTATGTTCTCTTGTCTCAACACAAATACTTCATCCGGGTGAACCGCATGTCGTACATCGCACACACCTTTGTCTGGCTGGCTGTTTCTTTTGTGTTGCCTAATCACAAACAGTTCATCCGAGTGAACTATATGCTGTACATCGCACACACCTTGATCTGGCTGACCGTTTTTTCGTGTTGCCTAATCACAAACAGTTCATCCGAGTGAACCGTATGATGTACATCGCACACGCCTTCATTTGGCTGCCCGTTTCTTTTGTTCCTCCTCATCGAAAATGGTTAATTGAACTGAACCATATGCCCTGAATCACACACGCAACTAAAATCTTAACCGTGTTTGATGCATCCGTCATCGCAAACGTTTTGCTCCTTTTTTCACGGGTTTTTTACACCGCCGTTTGCGATTATTGCGTCACACACAGTTTCGTCGAAGGGTCTCTAATCGTAGTGTCGCATTAGCAGCATCCTGCAGTAGTGGTACCTCATCTCACCCGAGGCCATTTATGCATACTAGAGGCTGACACTAGTCCCAGAGCCAGAGCCTGAGTCACCACTTGACCCTTATCGACAGTCTGTTTATTAGTGGGATCCGGAGGAGATCACCAACCAGTGGCACCCTGAAGACCCTCCTCAGTACACCGGAGAGAGTAGCTTCGATCCGTGGGCATAGACCAACTTAAGCCAAAAGCCTAAGCTTGGGGGAGTACGTATTCCTCACCGACATTACATTCATGTTCACACACTCATTCTAGTTGTCGATGCTCATACTTTTTCATTGTACTATCCATGCTAGTTTATTTTATTTTCTAAGCCCTCTTCTTGTGTGTTTGAAAAACCTTAAGAAAAACCAAAAATATTAGTTGTAGCTTTTAGCTAATTTACTTTCGATTTCTGTAGTAGTAATTAAAAGAAAACCCAAAAAGGTTTCTCGTTCTTCTTTTTCTTGTTGGGAGCTTTCCCGTGTAAATAGTTTTATTTCCTTTCTTATTCTTTAGGGGTCGAGGGGAGAAGACCATGATGAAAATTTTGAGTGGCTCTCATATGCATTGTTGTTGATTTAACCAAGAGCCCATATTACCTTGTCTTCTCCCCTGTATAAAATGCTTGCAGATTCCAGCTTAGTCCAATGCACGTGCACTATTATTATTGTCCACACGGTTCGGTCGTGCGAGTGAAAGGCTATAATGACGATATATGATGGACTAAGTGAGATGAGAGAAGCTGGTATGAACTCGACCTATCTTGTTTTTGTAAGTATGATTAGTTCATCGTTCCTGATTAAGCCTATTATGAATGAAACATGTTTGCAATGACAATTAGAGAATATAGTTGCCCATGCCATGCTTAATTAGCTAGGATTTTATAATGGATTACCTTGTGTGCCAACATGCTATTAAAATGGTTGCTATGTGGTATGATAGGGTGGTATCCTCCTTTGAACGATTCGAGTGGCTTGACATGGCACATGTTCACGCATGTAGTTGAAACAAAAACAACATAGCCTCCATGATATTCATGTTCACGGTGATTTATATCCTACTCATGCTTGCACTCATTGTTGATTAATCTTAATGTATGTTCATGACTATTGTTGCTCTCTAGTTGGTTGCTTCCCATTCTCTTTCTAGCCTTCACTTGTACTAAGCGGGAATACTGCTTGTACATCCACTTCCTTAAACCCCAAAATTATTTCGTATGAGTCCACCATACCTTCCCATATGCAGTATTTACCAGTCATTCCAAGTAAATTTGTATGTGCCAAACTCTAAACCTTCAAATGAAATTCCGTTTTGTTTCCTCGAATAGCTCATGTATCAATTAGGGTTGTTTATATCTTCCATGCTAGGTGGGTTATTCTCACGATGAGTGGACTCCGCTCATCATTCACGAGAAAATGGCCGGTAACCGGGATGTCCAGTCCCATCCTCAAATCAAATCAAAATAATTGCAAACAAAACTCCCCCAGGATTGTTGTTAGTTGGACGACACCCATTGTTTCGGACTAGCCATGGATTGATGCTTGTTAGTGGTGGGGGAGTATAAACTTTACCATCCTTTTTGGGAACTGCCTATAATGTGTGTAGCATGGAAGATATCGAGATCTCTTGGTTGTTATGGTTACAATGAAAGTATGCCACTCAA
Source organism: Triticum aestivum (assembly GCF_018294505.1). Lineage (NCBI taxonomy): Eukaryota > Viridiplantae > Streptophyta > Magnoliopsida > Poales > Poaceae > Triticum > Triticum aestivum. The sequence goes on along the minus strand of NC_057809.1, from coordinate 44,075,279 downwards.
AATATTATTTATCTCTGCTTCAAAACTCGAGCTCTGGCACCTCTACAAATCCCTGCTTCCCTTTGCGAAGGGCTTATCTATTTACTTTTATGTTGAGTCATCATCCATTTATTAAAAAACACTAGTTGGAGAGCACCGCTATCATTCACATGCATTGCTATTAATTTACATTGAGTATAACTGTGACTGGATCTCTTTTACCATGAATTACAATGTAGAGCCAGTCCTTATCTTCAGGGGTGCTCTGCATTTATGTTTTGCGGTCTCGGAAAGGGCTAGCGAAATACCATCTTGTTATATCATGTTATGATTGTTTTGAGAAAGTTTTGTCATCTGAGATTTATTATTATTGCTCTCTAGTTAATTATGCCATTGATATGAGTAAACACGAGATCTAAATGTTATTGTGAATATTGTTAGTTCATAATCTTTCCTGAAAACTTGAATGCTGGCTTACATATTTGCAACAACAAGATCAAACAGAGTTTGTAAAAGTTGTTCTTTATCACTTTCAGTTTGTCAACTGAATTGCTTGAGGACAAGCAAAGGTTTAAGCTTGGGGGAGTTGATACGTCTCCAACGTATCTACTTATCCAAACACTTTTGCCCTTGTTTTGGACTTTAACTTGCATGATTTGAATGGAACTAACCCGGACTGACGCTGTTTTCAGCAGAACTGCCATGGTGTTATTTTTGTGCAGAAATACAAGTTTTCGGACTGACCTGAAATCCACGGAGACACGTTTTGGAATTAATGAAAAATACTGGCAAAAGAATCAGCATCAGGGGGCCCACACCCTGTCCATGAGGATGCAGGGCGCCCCGCCCCCCTAGGGCGCGCCCCCTGCCTCATGGCCCCCCTGGGACTCCACCGACCTCAACCCCAACTCCATGTATTCACTTTCGGGGAGAAAAAATCAGGGAGAAGGATTCATCGTGTTTTACGATACGGAGCCGCCGCCAAGCCCTAATATTCCTCAGGAGGGTTGATCTGGCGTCCGTTCGGGGCTCCGAAGAGGGGAATCCGTCGCCATCGTCATCACCAACCATCCTCGATCACCAATTTCATGATGCTCACCGCCGTGTGTGAGTAATCTCATCGTAGGCTTGCTGGACGATGATGGGTTGGATGATATTTACCATATAATCAAGTTAGATATAAGTAAGTTTCTATCGTACTTTGAAGTTGAGGAAGGAGTTATTAGTTAAGAAGAAGAAGAAGTGGGTGGGGATATGCCTTTCCCATCACAATAGAAAGAATCCAAGCCAATATACACTACACTATCACTATAGAGTTTTCGCCTACCTATGAAAAGTGAGATGAGAGCTTTGTGCTAATAATTTATTATAAAGGTGTGCCTATGGGATTGATCCCTAGTATCCATTATGTTCTAAGATTGATGTTGCTATGACTTTGCTATGCTTAATGCTTGTCACTAGGGCCCGAGTGCCATGATTTTAGATCTGTACCTATTATGTTTTCATGAATATATGTGAGTTCTTGATCCTATCTTGCAAGTCAATAGTCACCTACTATGTGTCATGATCCGGCAACCCCGAAGTGACAATAATCGGGACCACTCCCGGTGATGACCGTAGTTTGAGGAGTTCATGTATTCACTAAGTATTAATGCTTTGGTCCGGTACTCTATTAAAAGGGGCCTTAATATCCCTTAGTTTCCAATAGGACTCCGCTTCCATCGAAGGGTAGGACAAAAGATGTCATGCAAGTTCCTTTCCATAAGCATGTATGACTATATTTGGAATACATGCCTACATTACATTGATGAACTGGAGCTAGTTTCGTGTCACCCTATGTTATAACTGTTGCATGAGGAATCGCATCCGACATAATTATCCATCATTGATCCATTGCCTACGAGCATTTCACATATTGATATTTGCTTAGTTACTTTTCCGTTGGCACTGTTACAATTGCTACAAAAACAACTACTATTACTTTTGCCACCGTTACCATTACTTCCATACTACTTTGCTACTAAATACTTTGCTGCAGATATTAAGTCTTTCTGGTGTGATTGAATTGACAACTCAACTTCTTATACTTGAGAATATTCTTTGACTCCCCTTGTTTCGAATCAATAAATTTGCGTTGAATACTCCACCCTCGAAAACTGTCGCGATCCCCTATACTAGTGGGTTATCAGGAATCGCCTATGATATATCTAGCAAGGAAATTGTTGGGAACTCTAAGTCATTTTCGTTTGTGGGATGGATACACCTCCCAAAATGTTTTTATCTCTAAGTTTTTTGCTTTGAGCTTTTGCACCTCTACAAATCCCTACTTCCCTCTGCGAAGGGCCTTTCTTTTACTTTATGCAAAAAAAATTGAATTTGAGTCTGCATCTTCTCTTATAAAAGCACTGAGGGAGTCCTGGACTAAGGGTCCTCGGGCGTCCGACCTACTGGATATGGGCCGGACTGATGGGCCGTGAAGATATGAAGACCGAAGACTCTACCCGTGTCCGGATGGGACTCTTCCTGGCGTGGAAGGAAAGCTTGGCGACCCAATATGAAGAGTCCTTTCTCTGTAACTGACCTTATGTAACCCTAGATCCCCCCGGTGTTTATATAAACTCGAGGGATAGGTCCGTAGATAGGTATAATCATAATCATAGTCAGACGGACTAGACTTTGAGGGTTTTGCCATTACGATCTCATGGTAGATCAACTCTTGTAATACTCATATTCATTAATATCAATCAAGCAGGAAGTAGGGTATTACCTCCATAGAGAGGGCCTGAACCTGGGTAAACATTGTGTCCCCTGTCTCCTGTTACCATCGATCCTAGACGCATAGTTCGGGACCCCCTAACCGAGATCCGCCGGTTTTGACACCAACATTGGTGCTTTCATTGAGAGTCCCACTGTCTCATCCTCAAAAGGTTTGATGGATCCTTCAATCATCTACCATGATGCTTTCCAAGGGGAAGTCTTCCTTCCCGGACAGATCTTCGTGTTCGGCGGCTTCGCACTGCGGGCCAACTCGCTTGGCCATTTGGAGCAGATCGAAAGCTATGCCCCTGGCTACCAGGTCAGATTTGGAAGCTTCAACAACGTCACAGATATCCGTGGAGACTTGATCTTCGACGGATTCGAGACCACTGCAGCCGCTCCCTGCCACCGCGATGAACATGACGTAAATCTGTCATCTGTCCATACGCAGGAGATAGTACATGTAGCTGCTCTAGCCATAGAGCCGGAGCAGATTGCACCATCCAAAGACGGGAAGCTCAACCCCGCCGCGGAAGCCGGAGACTCAGCGGCGTTGGAGCCGCACACAAACTTAACTTCAAGTGACATCTATGTCACCGGAGCTACGGACTCGTCTCCGGCTACATGTTTCGACCATTGTGCGTCCGCGTGCATCGAGCTTGATCGGTCATCGATCATCGAATTCAGCTCCGCGGACATCTTCCGACACTCTCCCTTGGGCGACGTGCTAAACTCGTTAAGAGCATTATCCTTAGTGGGGGCTCACAGCTGAACTGTATCCGGTTCGAACTGGAGATTGGCAACGAAGAATTTTGCTTCCCACTGATATGTCTCCAATGTATCTATAATTTTTTATTGTTCCATGCTATTATATTATCAACCATGGATGTTTCATATGCATTAATATGCTATTTTATATGATTTTTGGGACTAACCTATTAACCTAGAGCCCAGTGCTAGTTTCCGTCTTTTCCTTGTTTTAGAGTATCGCAGAAAAGGAAAATCAAACGGAGTCCAATTGACCTAAAAATTTCACGAAACTTATTTTTGGACTAGAAGAAGCCCACGGAGTATCGGTGTTGGACCAGGAGAGTCCCGAGCTGCCCACGAGAGTGGGGGCGCCCCTCCCCCCCTGGGCGTGCCCCCCTACCTCGTGGACAGCCCGGGGGTCCACTAACGTACTTCTTCCTCCCGTATATACCCATATATCCTAAAAACTTCGAGGAGCACAATAGATCGGGAGTTCCGCCGCCAGAAGCCTTTGTAGCCACCAAAAACCAATCTAGACCCGTTCCAGCACACTGCCGGAGGGTGCAATCCCTCTCCGGTGGCCATCTTCATCATCCCGGTGCTCTCCATGACGAGGAGGGAGTTGTTCACCCTCGAGGCTGAGTGTATGTACCAGCAGCTATGTGTTTGATCTCTCTCTCTCTCTCTCGTGTTCTTGAGGTGGTACGATCTTGATGTATCATGAGCTTTGCTATTATAGTTGGATCTTATGATGTTTCTCCCCCTCTACTCTCTTTTAATGGATTGAGTTTTCCCTTTGAAGTTATCTTATCGAATTGAGTCATTAAGGATTTGAGAACACTTGATGTATCTCTTGCGTGGGATACCCGTGGTGACAATGGGGTATTCTATTGATCCACTTGATGTATGTTTTGGTGATCAACTTGCGGGTTCCGTGACCTTGGGAATCTATGCATAGGGGTTGGCACACGTTTTCGTCTTGACTCTCCGGTAGAAACTTTGGGGCACTCTTTGAAGTACTTTGTGTTTGTTTGAATAGATGAATCTGAGATTGTGTGATGCATATCGTATAATCATACCCACGGATACTTGAGGTGACATTGGAGTATCTAGGTGACATTAGGGTTTTGGTAGATTTGTGTCTTAAGGTGTTACTCTAGTACGAACTCTATGATAGATTGAACGGAAATAATAGCTTCATGTCATTTTACTATGGACACTTGAATAGATCGATCAGAAAGGATAACTTTGAGGTGGTTTAGTACCCTACCATAATTTCTTCATTTGTTATCCGCTATTAGTGACTTTGGAGTGAATCTTTGTTGCATGTTGAGGGATAGTTATGTGATCCAATTATGTTATTATTGCTGAGTGAACTTGCACTAGTGAAAGTATGAACCCTAGGCCTTGTTTCAATGCATTGCAATACCGTTTGTGCTCACTTTTATCATTAGTTACCTTGCTGTTTTTATATTTTCAGATTACAAAAACCTTTATCTACCATCCATATACCACTTGTATCACCAAATCTTCGCCGAACTAGTGCACCTATACAATTTACCATTGTATTGGGTGTGTTGGGGACACAAGAGACTCTTTGTTATTTGGGTGCAGGGTTGCTTGAGAGAGACCATCTTCATCGTATGCCTCCTACGGATTGATAAACCTTAGGTCATCCACTTGAGGGAAATTTGCTACTATCCTACAAACCTCTGCACTTGGAGGCCCAACAACGTCTACAAGAAGAAGGTTGTGTAGTAGACATCACCCACCCACCGCCCACTTAATACACACTATTGAGGACTTAACCGACATGCTCGACTACGGCTCCGAAGACATCGACGGTATGGACGACGATGCCGATGAGGAGCCATGCCAAGACCCTCTGTTTACCGAACGCTGGACGGGCACCTCTTTCTACGACGTGTACATGGTGGATACGCCTAAAAGAACTAACGATGATGAGAAAGAAGATCCAGTTGAGGACGAACCTCCTGTGACAAAACCAAAATGCGGGCGTCAGCGGCACCGCTCTAAGTCACGTCATTTAATAGACGGCGGTACTGGCACAGGGGAAAAGAACACTCCAGGACGAAGACAACAAATACCTCATCGATGCAATTGCTGTACAAAACGAACGGGAAGAGGGGCAAGTTAGCCCTGATGGATAGGCCACACACGAAGACTCGGAGAACAGTAATTATCTTCTGCTCTCAGAGGATGAGACGAGCCTCGGCAGCGAGGATTTCATCGTGCATGAGGAACCTCAAGAGCAGGAGCGCTTTAAACGCCGGCTAATAGCCACTGCAAGGAGCCTGAAAAAGAAGCAGCCGAAGCTTCAAGCTGACCAAGATCTGCTCAATGACAGATGGATTGATGTCCTGGCAGCCGAAGAACACGACCTCAAGCACCCAGCCAAAAGCTACCCGAAGCGCAAATTACTGCCTCAGTTCGATGACGAGGCGCTGGAGCACATACCATCATCATGCAATGCGGCTGACCGGCCACCACGTGGTCAGGATAAAGTGGAAACTCAAGACGAACACCAGCCAGCCCTGCCTCATCATAAAGGCAGAGTAAAACAACTCAAGGTCATACACATGACCTTCGACAAGACCTGGACAACAGAACATGACATACCAGATCAATCTACAGATCGCGAGGACATGCCCCGACACGCGACAACGGCTATCTAGTCAGACGTAACAAGCCTAGTCACTCCTGGGCCGAAAACCACAGACTAACTCCATCAGAGCTACGTTGCAATGTGGTCCAACATAGAGGCACCGCACACCCTCTTTGCTTCATAGAAGAACTAATGGAGCACGAATTCCCAGAAGGGTTTAAACCCATAAATATCGAACCATATGATGGAACAACTGATCCCGTGATATGGATTGAGGATTTCCTTCTCCATATCTCTATATGGCCCATGGCGATGACCTTCATGCCATCAAATACCTCCCATTAAAACTCAAAGGTCCAGCTCTGCACTGGTTCAACAGTCCGCCCGAAAATTCTATTGGCAGTTGGGAGGATCTGGAAGACGCCTTCCGCGACAACTTCCAAGGCACATATGTACGGCCACCAGACGCCGATGACTTAAGTCATATAGTTCAACAGCCTGGAGAATCAGCCAGGAAGCTCTGGACAAGGTTCTTAGTTAAAAAGAACCAAATCGTCGACTGTTCGGACACGGAGGCCCTAGCAGCCTTCAAACACTGCGTACGGGACAAGTGGCTTGCCCACCACATCGGTCAAGAAAAACCAAAATCCATGGCAGCCCTTACCTCTCTGATAACCCGCTTTTGCGTGGGAGAAGACAGCTGGCTCGCTCGTAGAAGCAACATCGCCAACGATCCGAGCACTTCCGAAGTCTGAAACAAGAACGACAAACCTCGACATAGCAAACACAAATGTTGCAATGATAATGAAAGAATGCGCGACACAACGGTCAAGACCGGATTCAGCGGCCCCAAACCCGGTCAGCGGAAAAAGGCATTCAAGGCAAACAGAGACGAACCACCCACCTTAGACAAGATATTGGATCTACCCTGCCAGATTCATGGCAACCCCAATAAACCAACTAAGCACACTAACAGAAGCTGTTGGGTCTTCAAGCAGGCCGGCAAGCTCAATGCCGAACACAAGGGGGAAGGACCGCCGAGTGATAACGATGACGAAGAGATTCACCAACCAAATACCGGGGGTTAGATGCAATTTCCCCCTGAGGTAAAAAACAGTGAACATGGAATACATGACACACGCCCCTATAGAGGAGCATGAGACATACTCCCTCGGACTGAGGATTGATGTCTACTACACAACCTTCTTCTTGTAGACGTTGTTGGGCCTCGAAGTGCAGAGGTTTGTAGGACAGTAGCAAATTTCCCTCAAGTGGATGACCTAAGGTTTATCAATCCTTGGGAGGCGTAGGATGAAGATGGTCTCTCTCAAGCAACCCTGCAACCAAATAACAAAGAGTCTCTTGTGTCCCCAACACACCCAATACAATGGTAAATTGTATAGGTGCACTAGTTCGGTGAAGAGATGGTGATACAAGTGCAATATGGATAGTAGATAATGGTTTTTGTAATCGGAAAATATAAAAACAGCAAAGTAACTAATGATAAAAGTGAGCACAAACGGTATTTCAATGCTAGGAAACAAGGACTAGGGTTCATACTTTCACTAGTGCAAGTTCCCTCAACAATAATAACAACATTGGATCACATAACTATACCTCAACATGCAACAAAGAGTCACTCCAAAGTCACTAATAGCGGAGAAAAAATGAAGAGATTATGGTAGGGTACTTAACCACGTCAAAGTTATCATTTCTGATCGATCTATTCAAGAGTCCATAGTAAAATAACATGAAGCTATTCTTTTCGTTCAATCTATCATAGAGTTCATACTAGAATAACACCTTAAGACACAAATCAACCAAAACCCTAATCTCACCTAGATACTCCAATGTCATCTCAAGTATCCGTGGGTATGATTATATGATACGCATCACACAATTTCAGATTCATCTATTCAAACCAACATAAAGTACTTCAAAAGGTGTTGATACGTCTCCAACGTATCTATAATTTTTGATTGCTCCATGCTATATTATCGGCTGTTTTGGATGTTTATGGGCTTTATTTTACACTTTTATATCATTTTTGGGACTCACCTATTAACCCAGAGCCTAGTGCTAGTTTCTATTTTTACCTTGTTTTAGGGTTTCGAAGAAAAGGAAAATCAAACGGAGTCCAATTAACCTGAAACTTCACGGAACTCATTTTTGGAAGGAAAGAAGCCCAGAAGACTTGGAGTGCATGTCAGGGGACCTTCGAGGAGGCCACGAGGTAGGGGGCGCGCCATCCACCCTCGTGGGCCCCTCGTGCCCCCCCTGTCATACTTCTTCCGCCTATATATCTCCATATACACTAATTCTTCCAGGAAGCCTAATAGATCGGGATTTTCGCCGCCAAAATCCTCTGTAGCCACCAAAAACCAATCTAGACCCGTTCTGGCACCCTACCGGAGGGTGCAATCCCTCTCCGGTGGCCATCTTCATCATCCCAGTGCTCTCCATGATGAGGAGGGAGTAGTTCTCCCTCGGGGCTGAGGGTATGTACCATTAGCTATGTGTTTGATCTCTCTCTCTCTCTCTCGTGTTCTTGAGGTGATATGATCTTGCTATATCGCGAGCTTTGCTATTATAGTTGGATCTTATGATGTTTTCTCCCCCCTCTACTGTCTTGTAATGGATTGAGTTTTCCCTATGAAGTTATCTTATCGGATTCTAGTATGAACTCTAGGGCTGTTTGTGACACTTATAGGAATAGCCCAATGGATTGATTGAAAAGAATACCTTTGAGGTGGTTTCGTACCCTACCATAATCTCTTCGTTCGTTCTCCTCTATTAGTGACTTTGGAGTGACTCTTTGTTGCATGTTGAGGGATAGTTATGTGATCCAATTATGTTATTATTGTTGAGGGAACTTGCACTAGCGAAAGTATGAACCCTGGGCCTTGTTTACGATCATTACAATACCGTTTACGCTCACTTTTATCATTAGTTACCTTGCCGTTTTTATAATTTCAGATTACAAATACTATGATCTACTATCCATATACCACTTGTATCACCATCTCTTCGCCGAACTAGTGCACCTACAATTTACCATTGTATTGGGTGTGTTGGGGACACAAGAGACTCTTTGTAATTTGGTTGCAGGGTTGCTTGAGAGAGACCATCTTCATCCTACGCCTCCCACGGATTGATAAACCTTAGGTCATCCACTTGAGGGAAATTTGCTACTGTCCTACAAACCTCTGCACTTGGAGGCCCAACAACGTCTACAAGAACAAGGTTGTCTAGTAGACATCAAGCTCTTTGCTGGCGCCGTTGCCGTGGAGGTGAGTGCTTGAAGGTATATCTTTAGATCTTACAATCGAGACTTTTAGTTTATTGTTTTAGCACTAGTTTAGTTTATAAAAGAAAAATACAAAAATATGGAATTAAGTTTGTCTCATACGCTTCATCTTTTTAATATCTCTCGTGAGTATGATGAAAAGGCAAATTGTGCTCAAGTGCTAGAGGAAGAAGTCTATAAAATGTTTAGCACTAAATCTTTGAATGATGAGCATGGTTGCAATGTTGTTAGTACGAATTCTTTGAATATCCATGATACTAATGATGATTGCACTAGTTATGATGAAAATGTCTCCTATAAACATGTCAATTTTTGTGGAGTGCATTGGGTTGGCAAGTATACACCAAATAGGGAAGATAGATATTGCAAGAGGCATAAGTATTTAGAAACTAAATTGTTGCAAGAACGTCTTGATGATTGTGCTAAAAAATTCAATATTTTTCGCATCCCTTGTGAACTTTGCAATGAACATGGTCATTTAAATCTCCAATGCAAATTGTTTCATGACCGAATCGTATCCAAAAATTGTGATAAATTGATTACCCTTGAGCATCATAAAGAGCTTAGTCTTCTTTTGGGGTATGAGGAAATGAAACGTATAACTGAGGGTATTCCAAAGTTTAATCTTGATAGATTTCGTGATTTTGATCTAGAGAAAATTTATATGTATTGTGCGGTGAATTGTATTGAAAATCCTTATATTGCCAATTACATAAAGAAAAGAAAGCAAATAGAAGATGAAGAGAATACTAATGAAAGGGAAGAGACTTCCCAATATCCTTCTATTATTTCTTATGATGAATCAAGTAATGAGGAGGAGCCTCCTATTCAACCAATCTCATTAATAAGGAGCTCCAAAAAGAGGATTGAACCTACACATGATGTGGTGAAGAAGAAGAAAAGAAAAAGGAAGAGAGGTAAAAAGATATCTCTCCTAAATAATGCTGCTCCTATTACTATTGTGCCTCATGAAAATATAATTGTGGAAGATAATGATACTTCTTATAATCTTGAAAATCTTTTTGGCACTTGCTTGGAAGAATATGATAATTGCTATACTATTGGTGCTATCCATACTATTGCTGATGAGCGTGATTATGCTTATGATACGAAAAGGCCCAAGCTTGGGGATGCTATGTTTGATGAGGATGACATATTTGAGAATATATTTGCTGAAATTAATGTTTGTCCCAAGCTTGGGGATGCTACGTTTAATGAAGATGATATTTTTAGTCTCTCAAGTTTTGATATGCAAATTTATAATGATGATAGCATGCCTCCGACTTATGATGATTATTGTGATGATACTTATGCTATAAAAAGTAGTGATTATATTTATAAAACTTGCCATGATTATGGTTACCCCTTTTCTGAACATTAGTCTTTTAATGTGGAAACAATTTATTGTATTCAAGTCTCTTAAGATACTCCCACTATCCCGAATGAGAAGAATTTTGCTTATGTGGAGAGTAATAAAATTTCTATGCTTGTAGATCATGAAAAGAATGCTTTAGGTGCTGGTTATATTATTGAATTCATTCATGATACTACTGAAAATTATTATGAGGGAGGAACATATGCTTGTAGGAATTGCAATAATATCATGTTTCCTCTCTATGTGCTTAAAATTTTGAAGTTATCCTTGTTTTACCTTCCTATGCAAGTTGATTCTTGTTCCCACAAGTTGTTTGATCACAAAATACCTATCCATAGGAAGTGGGTTAGACTTAAATGTGCTAGTCATATTCTTCATGATGCTCTCTTTATGTTACAATTCTTATCTTTTATGTGAGCATCGTTGAAATCATCATGCCTAGCTAGGGGCGTTAAACGATAGCGCTTGTTGGGAGGCAACCAAATTTATTTTTGTTCCTTGCTTTTTGCTCCTGTTTAGTAATAAATAATTTATCTAGCCTCAGTTTAGATGTGCTTTATGTTTTAATTAGTGTTTGTGCCAAGTAGAACCTTTGGGAAGACTTGGGGAAAGTCTTTGCGATCATGTTGTAAAAAACAGAAACTTTAGCGCTCACGAGAACTTCTGCCATTAATTGGAGAGTGCTATTTAGTTAATTATTTTTGCAGATTATTACAGAAGTATACGTTAGTTACGGATTACTACAGACTGTTCTGTTTTTGACAGATTCTGTTTTTGATGTGTTGTTTACTTATTTTGATGAATCTATGGCAAGTAAAATAGTTTATAAGCCATAGAGAAGTTGGAATATAGTAGGTTTAATACTAATATAAATAAAGAATGAGTTCATTACAGTACCTTATGATGGTGATTTATTTTCTTATACTAACGGAGCTTACGAGTTTTATGTTAAGTTTTGTGTTGTGAAGTTCTCAAGTTTTGGGTAAGGATTCGATGGACTACGCAATAAGGAGTGGAAAGAGCCTAAGCTTGGGGATGCCCAAGGCACCCCAAGGTAATATTCAAAGATATCCAAGAGCCTAAGCTTGGTGATTCCCCGGAAGGCATCCCCTCCTTCGTCTTCGTTCGTCGGTAACTTTACTTGGAGCTATATTTTTATTTACCACATGATATGTGTTTTGCTTGGAGCAGCATTTTATTTTATTTAGTTTTGCTTGCTGTTTGAATAAAATACCAAGATCTGAAATTTTTAAATGTTAGAGAGTCTTCACATAGTTGCATAATTATTCGACTACTCATTGATCTTCACTTATATCTTTCGGAGTAGTTTGTCATTTGCTCTAGTACTTCACTTATATCTTTTTAGAGCACGATGGTGGTTTTATTTTGAAGAAATAGATGAACTCTCATGCTTCACTTAGATTATTTTGAGAGTCTTAAATAGCATGGTAATTTTCTTAAATAATCCTAATATGTTAGGCATCCAAGAATAGTAAAAAACTTTCATATAAGTGTGTTGAATACTAAGATAAGTTTGATGCTCGATGATTGTTTTGAGATATGGAGGTAATAATATCAAAGTTGTGCTAGTTGAGTAGTTGTGAATTTGAGAAATGCTTGTGTTGAAGTTTGCAAGTACCGTAGCATGCACGTATGGTAAATGTTGTGTAACAAATTTGAAACACGAGGTGTTATTTGATTGTCTTCCTTATGAGTGGCGGTCGGGGACGAGCGATGGTCTTTTCCTACCAATCTATCCCCCTAGGAGCATGCACGTAGTGCCGAGGTTTTTGATGACATGTAGATTTTTGCAATAAGTATGTGAGTTCTTTATGACTAATGTTGAGTCCATGTATTATACGCACTCTCACCCTTCCATCATTGCTATCCTCTTTGGTACCGTGCATTGCCCTTTCTCACATTGAGAGTTGGCGCAAACTTCGCCGGTGCATCCAAACCCCGTGATATGATACGCTCTTTCACACATAAACCTCCTTATATCTTTCTCAAAACAGCCACCATACCTACCTATTATGGCATTCCCATAGCCATTCCAAGATATATTGCCATGCAACTTTCCACCGTTCCGTTTATTATGACACGCATCATCATTGTCAAATTGCTTTGCATGATCATGTAGTTGACATCGTATTTGTGGCAAAGCCACTGTTCATAATTTTTCATACATGTCACACTTGACTCATCGCAATACTGGTACACCGCCAGAGGCATTCATATAGAGTCATACTTTGTTCTAGTATTGACTTGTAATCATTGAGTTGTAAATAAATAGAAGTGTGATGATCATCATTTTCTAGAGGATTGTCCCAAGTGAGGAATAAAAAAGAAAAAAAGAGAAAGGCCATAAAAAAAGAGAAAGGCCATAAAAAAGAGAAGGCCCAAAAAAAGAGAAAGGTCGTAAAAAAAGATAAGGCCCAAAAAAATGAGAGAAAAAGAGATAAGGGATAATGCTACTATCCTTTGCCACACTTGTGCTTCAAAGTAGCACCATAATCCTCATGATAGAGAGTCTCTTGTTTTGTCACTTTCATATACTAGTGGGAAATTTTCATTATAGAACATGGCTTGTATATTCCAACAATGGGCCTCCAGTACCCTAGGTCTTCGTGAGCAAGCAAGTTGGATGCACACCCACTTAGTTTCTTTTGTTGAGCTTTCATACATTTATAGCTCTAGTGCATCCGTTGCATGGAAATCCCTACTCCTTGCATTAACATAAATCGATGGGCATCTCCATAGCTCATTGATTAGCCTCGTTGATGTGAGACTTTCTCCTTTTTGTCTTCTCCACATAACCCCCATCATCGTATTCTATTCCACCCATAGTGCTATGTCCATGGCTCGCGCTCATATATTGCGTGACAGTTTATAGGTTTGAGATTACTAAAGTATGAAACAATTGTTTGGCTTGTCATCGGGGTTGTGCATGATGAGAGCATTCTTGTGTGACAAAAATGGAGCATGACTAAACTATATGATTTTGTAGGGATGAACTTTCTTTGGCCATGTTATTTTGAGAGGACATAATTGCTTAGTTAGTATGCTTGAAGTATTATTATTTTTATGTCAATATGAACTTTTATCTTGAATCTTTTGGATCTGAATATTCATGCCACAATTAAGAAGAATTACATTGAAATTATGCCAAGTAGCACTCCGCATCAAAAATTCTGTTTTTATCATTTACCTACTCGAGGACGAGCATGAATTAAGCATGGGGATGCTTGATACGTCTCCAACGTATCTATAATTTTTGATTGCTCCATGCTATATTATCTACTGTTTTGGATGTTTATGGGCTTTATTATACACTTTTATATCATTTTTGGGACTAATCTATTAACCCAGAGCCTAGTGCTAGTTTCTGTTTTTACCTTGTTTTAGGGTTTCAAAGAAAAGGAAAATCAAACGGAGTCCAATTGAGCTGAAACTTTACGGTACTCATTTTTGGAAGGAAAGAAGCCCAGAAGACTTGGAGTGCACGCCAAGGGACCTTCGAGGAGGCCACGAGGCAGGGGCGCGCCCACCGCCCTAGGGCGCGCCCTCCACCCTCATGGGCCCCTCATGGCCCCCCTGACGTACTTCTTCCGCCAATATATCTCCATATACCCTAAAACATCCAAGAAGCACAATAGATCGGGAGTTCTGCCGCCAGAAGCCTCCGTAGCCACCGAAAACCAATCTAGACCCGTTCCGGCACCCTGCCGGAGGGGGAAATCCCTCTCCGGTGGCCATCTTCATCATCCCGGTGCTCTCCATGATGAGGAGGGAGTAGTTCTCCCTCAGGGCTGAGGGTATGTACCAGTAGCTATGTGTTTGATCTCCCTCTCTATCTCTCGTGTTCTTGAGGTGATACGATCTTGATGTATCGCGAGCTTTGCTATTATAGTTGGATCTTATGATGTTTTCTCCCCCCTCTACTCTCTTGTAATGGATTGAGTTTTCCCTTTGAAGTTATCTTATCGGATTGCGTCTTTAGAGATTTGAGAACACTTGATGTATGTCTTGCCATGCGTATCTGTGGTGACAATGGGATATCACGTGATTCACTTGATGTATGTTTTGGTGATCAACTTGCGGGTTCCGCCCATGAACCTATGCATAGGGGTTGGCACACGTTTTCGTCGTGATTGTCCGGTAGGAACTTTGGGGCACTCTTTGAGGTCCTATGTGTTGGTTGAATAGATTGTGTGATGCATATCGTATAATCATACCCACAGATACTTGAGGTGACATTGGAGTATCTAGGTGACATTAGGGTTTTGGTTGATTTGTGTCCTAAGGTGTTATTCTAGTACGAACTCTAGGGCTGTTTGTGATACTTATAGGAATAGCCCAACGGATTGATTGGAAAGAATAACTTTGAGGTGGCTTAGTTCCCTACCATAATCTATTTGTTCGTTCTCCGCTATTAGTGACTTTGGAGTGACTCTTCGTTGAATGTTGAGGGATAGTTATGTGATCCAATTATGTTATTATTGTTGAGGGAACTTGCACTAGCGAAAGTATGAACCCTAGGCCTTGTTTACTATCATTGCAATATTGTTTACGCTCACTTTTATCATTAGTTACCTTGCTGTTTTTATAATTTCAGCTTACAAATACTATTATCTACTATCCATATACCACTTGTATCACAATCTCTTCGCCGAACTAGTGCGCCTATACAATTTACCATTGTATTGGTTGTGTTGGGGACACAAGAGACTCTTTGTTATTTGGTTGCAGGGTTGCTTGAGAGAGACCATCTTCATCCTACGCCTCCCAAGGATTGATAAACCTTAGGTCATCCACTTGAGGGAAATTTGCTACTGTCCTACAAACCTCTGCACTTGGAGGCCCAACAACGTCTACAAGAAGAAGGTTGTGTAGTAGACATCAAGTGCCCCAAAGATTCTACCGGAGAGTCAAGACGAAAACATGTGCCAACCCCTATTCATATGTTGATGGGCACAACCCGCAAGTTGATCACGAAAACATACATCAAGTGGATCAATAGAATACCCCATTGTCACCACGGGTATCCCACACAAGACATACATCAAGTGTTCTCAAATCCTTAAAGACTCAATCCGATAAGATAACTTCAAAGGGAAAACTCAATCCATTACAAGAGAGTAGAAGGGGAGAAACATCATAAGATCCAATTATAATAGCAAAGCCCGCAATACATCAAGATCGTACCACCTCAAGAACACGAGAGAGAGATAGAGATCAAACCCATAGCTACTGGTACATACCCTCAGCCCCGAGGGAGAAATAGTCCCTCCTCGTCATGGAGAGCACCGGGATGATGAAGATGGCCACCGGAGAGGGATTTCCCCTCCGGTAGGGTGCCGGAACAGGTCTAGATTGATTTTCGGTGGCTACGGAGGCTTCTGGCGGCGGAACTCCCGATCTATTGTGCTCCCTGATGGTTTTACGGTATATTGGTATATATAGGAGGAAGAAATACATCAGGGGTGGCACGAGGGGCCCACGAGGATGGAGGGCGCGCCCAGGGGGGTGGGCGCGCCCCCCTGCCTCGTGCCTTCCTCGTTGCTTCCCTTACGTACACCCCAAGTCTTCTGGATTGCTTTCGTTCCAAAAATAAGTTCCATGAAGTTTCAAGTCAATTGGACTCCGTTTGATTTTCCTTTTCTGCAATACTCTAAAACAAGGAAAAAACAAAAACTGGCACTGGGCTCTGGGTTAATAGGTTAGTCCCAAAAATAATATAAAAGTGCATACTAAAGCCCATAAACATCCAAAGTTGTTAATATAATAGCATGGAACAATCAAAAATTATAGATACGTTGGAGACGTATCAAGGATCATACTACGTTCCCTCCAGCCGGAGTACAAGTCAGCCGTATTAAACTGCATAACTTGTTGGCCATTAAGCCACCGGTCTCCATTCAGCAGGAACGACCAATTATATAGCTGGACTAGCAGTTTGGCCTCCGCCGTCCGCCTCATACACCCGCAAAATCTATATCGCGCATACATAACTATGCACTTAAAATACCATGGGCATCAGCGAAGGCACAATACGGACGGGCTTACAAGTACTTCTATAACCCCCTTCTTTTCAATTCTTTTCTGACCACTTTTTCTTTTTCATTATACGGGGGTTGTGGTGTTATTATATAGAAACAATGATTGGCATGTCATTCAAGTTCTAGTGAATATAATCCATATCCTGTATTCACTTTTCACTAAAAAACTATATTTTGCTCCTTGTGTTGTTTCACACACCCCGCCAGGGGCTCGATATGGGAACAAACTAAATTGCAAATAAGTTCGAACAGCTTTATAGCATACTTCGGCGTCGCGAGTTTGGCCTTATATGCATCATCTCCTAATCATGTCTTCGGTCAATAGTTGGGTTGCCCGGCTCCTGTGCTTGCTACCTTACGTTCCACTCCATCGGCTAAGGTAGTAAAGGCAGAACTACTGCGATTGTGCGCTGGTTTACCCAGGCTAGCACCTCAGTAGAGAAAGCCAAAAACTGATTTTCATGATGCGGCGAGAGCTGGTCAACCACTCGACGACTTATCGGAATCTTTCGCGATTCCCTTCGTATTACACGAAGGACCTTTCTTTAGGACATACATGTAAACACACCACATTGGGATAATAGCGTACATACCAGGGTTTATATCGTAGACCCACCATAAAACTCCTATGGCTAAGTGAAAGTGTTAACGCCCTATAGTCTGATTGCCTCGTTCACCGCATTCACACCTCCTTCATGGACCAAGACGTTGGGTTAAGAGTGATCATATGCTTTTGCAAACACCCCCGTATTTTCCACGTGGGGGCTGAAGCCGACGACTCAAAAACTTTTAGATTATGCGAAAACGGCCGCACAAGAGGAACCAAAAGCTTTCAAGCAAAAATCATATTATTATCATCATATTGTCTTTTACAATTCAATGCAATTCATTCAAATATCATATCTTTCGAGCACTGACCCTCTATCAAGTGGGCACCCTCTAAGACGTCCTCAAAATAGTGTTCGGGTGCGTGATGGTCCTTACCCTTGAGGGGACTCCTCACTGCAACCGTCAGTGTCCTTCATCTTGGCCCGGTATGTTTGACACGGGCAACGGCCATCCGCGCACCTTGAATGCACATTGAATGCTTAACGGCGTCGATACGCGGCACCGCATCCACAAGCCGCTGCACCAAACTGAAGTAACTATTCGGAATGGGCTCAGTAGGCCACAGCCGGACTATGATGTCCTTCATGGCAGAACCATATATCCTGTGGAGCTCAGCCCACTGGGCCATCTATTCACTTAGTAACAACTGACGCTTTGGCGCGTTGAACTATGACCAAAACAGCTTCTCCATGGCGCACCCTTCCTGCACTTGGTAAAATTGCGCCGCATCGGAGGCACTCTTCCGCAGGTCCAAAAAGGTGTCCAGATAACTCCACATTTGGTTAAGCGTGGAATACTTCGGATCGCCGAACTTTGTTTGTAATAATAAAGGCTTGCCAAGCGCTATCTCCCTAGCTTGCCGGATCTCTTCCCGAGCCACTCTAGACTCAGATCGTGCTTCTTTCGCCACTTGTAAGGCCTTGTCAAGATCGGCCGCTTTGGCCTTGTTATCTTTCTCGAGGAATTCGCACTAGACGACGGTCTCCTCCAGCTTGCGCGCCATGGTAGTAATTCTTTCCTCACACTGGCGCCGAACAGCCTGTTTGGTTTTCAACTCTTCAGCCGCCTTATGGGTAGCCAAATTACTCATCTGGGTTTGCTCCTTGGCAAGGACAAGCTCAGCCCGAAGGG
This sequence comes from Triticum aestivum, assembly GCF_018294505.1. NCBI lineage: Eukaryota > Viridiplantae > Streptophyta > Magnoliopsida > Poales > Poaceae > Triticum > Triticum aestivum. The sequence goes on along the minus strand of NC_057809.1, from coordinate 44,056,686 downwards.
CCTCCACCGCAACAGCACCATCTGTAGTTATGCATGTCTCAGTATACAATTCCAGCTTCATGCTCATGTTATCATGCATAAATATACTGGCTGGCCCAAAAACATACCTTGCGCCTCGTCAAGACGACTGTTGATCAGCGCGATGTCATCATCGGCCTTATCAATCTTCCGATGTAGGATCCGCAAACTCTGCGGATCGGGTAGTAGCAGGGGAGGTAACAGCCTATGTTCCAAGTAGTCAGATTATTTCCTGGATATATATTTTTGATCCTCTGATCGCCTCCCTTGGGAAGCCTATTAGAGTTTCAGGGCTACTATCTTTACATAGGAGTATTTTGTGTATGAAACACAACCGAAAGCATTACAACACTAACATTGAAGCCTCTTGGCAGGCTCATGAAGGCCTCATTCAATCCGCTTTTCGCAGACAGGACCTTTTCAACCACCGTACCCATCAAGGTACGATGGTCTTCGGAGTCGGACGCCTGTCGCAGCATGTTCGTCAATATATCCGGTGCTTCTGGATCTCCAGACGCAGCCATAACAGCACGGCCCCCCTTCGAAGGGATCCGTTCATTCATCCCTAGAGTTGTCTCCGGCTGAAAGCCGGACAGTCCGGGGCCTTTATTGTTGATCCGCGAACCCTGGGTTACCGAAGAATCACCTTCGGTCCACGTTTTCGTCATCCCTCTCATCACTAGCAGATCAGGAGAGACCCTCCGGGACGACACGTCGAAGTCATCCGCATTATTGGGCGAGGAGACTGGTTGAGGCGTCTCGCTTTCCATCATCTCTGGGAGAAGATCTCCCGAGAAAGATGATTGTCGAGAAAGATTGTGCGCTGAGCTGCAAAAACATACACTTTAGATGTTACCCTGGTCACAGGAGAGCAACGGGGTATGCGTAAAACACCGTTGTTCGCTTACAATTTAGGCTTGACCTCACTGGAGGACTGCGCGATAACGGCGTCCTTCAAGCCCGAGCCGCCCGATAGGGGCATTTTGCCTCACTTGGGAACCTTTTCCTCCCAATCTTTGGAGACGACCCTTTTCTTACCATAGGGAGAATGAATGTGGGCTTCTCCTCTACTATTGTCTTCAGGCGATGGGATTTTCATCTCCCCGGACACGGCGTCTAATATATCTTCGGGATGGAGGCCATCTTTGGTCCTCCCGCTCTCCGTCTTGCCCTCCTTCATAGACATCTGGTATATTGCCGGGGCCAGCATCCTTGTTAATGCGGGATCCGCTGAGGCTTCGGGAAGGGGGGCCGAACACCTAATTAGTTCCGATTTCTTTATCCAGCCCTGAAAGAAGATAGATTGCTCGGTAACGTATTACGATATACTTAACTACAAAGTGTTCGGAAGACAAGTGCTTACTGGGGTATTCGGACGGTTGTGTCAAGGCTGACGTCTTCAGTGGTGTCCGTCCAATGTTTTCGTTTCCCAAAAAACATCTTCCACATCCCTTTGTGCGTAGCACTGAAGAAGTGTTGGAGGGTTCATGGCCCTTCTTCCGGATTAACTCCCACATGCGGAGAGGCCTACGCTGGCATGGCAGTATTCGGCGGATTAGCATTACTTGAATCACGTTGACAATATAGATGTCCCTCTCTAGGAGGGTTCGAATGCGGCTCTGTAGAGTCCATACTTCATCAACTGATCCCCAGTCCAGCCCCTTATTGACCCATGATGCAAGCTGTATCGGAGGGCCAGAACGGAATGCATGTGTAGCTCCCCACTTGGTGCTATGGGGTTCCGTAACGTAAAACCACTCTCGTTGCCATTGGTTCGAAGTTTCGGTGAAAGAGCCTTTTGGCCAGGGAGTGCTGGTAAGCTGGCTTACTTCAACACCGCCGCACTCCGCCTGTTCCCCGTTGACTACCTTCGGCTTCACACTAAAGGTCTTGAGCCATAAGCCGAAGTGTGGGGAGATTCGGAGGAAGGCCTCGCACGTGATAATAAACGCCGAGACGTGAAGGAAAGAATCTGGAGCTAGATCGTGAAAATCTAGTCCGTAATAAAACATTAGCCCCCGGACGAAGCGGTGGACACTACTAGGGAAAACCTTATACACAGAAGTTTATCAGTAGCGCGGTTTAAAAGTGGGTGCTACTGCTAATTAGTAGTAGCGAGGGGTATAAAAACTGCGCTACTACTAAGTTGATAGTAGTAGCGAGGGGTATAAACCCGCGCTGCTAGTAACTGGTCTCCAACAATGCACTTGGGATAGGCCATAGTAGTAGCGAGGGGTATAAAACCGGCGCTACTACTAAGTAAGTAGTAGTAGCGCAAGTTAGACCCCCACGCTAGTACTAAGTTGTCCACACCTCTCGCTCTACTAAACATGGCCACGCCGACCCTAAAAAAACATGGCCACGCCTCTCTCCTCCTCTCCCCTTCCCACCTCTCGCTCTCTCCCTCCCCCCGCACGCGGCACACGCTAGTCCCGTCCCGATCCCCCCTCTGCCGCCGTTGTCGCTGTCCGATTCCGGCCAGCTCCGGTGCCACCCCGCGCCGAGCCTCACCGGCCTGGCTCCCCCTCGCCCCCCTCCGCCGATTCGCCGCCTCCACCCCGGCCTCCCCCCCTGCGCGCGCCCCCGAGGCAAACCCTAGTTCGCCGGTGTTGCGGTGTGGTGGCCGTCTTCTGCTCCTCCTCCCGAGCCCCCGCGCCCCTGCCTCGGCTACTCGGCGCGGGCTTCCTCGGCCATGATGCCTTCTGGTCCAACGGCGGTGGCGGTGGTCGTTCCCACTTCGTCTCCGTCTCGGTAATCCCCCGGTTCTTCCTCCCCTTCCCCATCTCGTGCTCCGGGTGGCTGATTGTGCGGCCATTTCTTTTCTACTAGTCCTATGGTCGTTGAATGGTTGCGCAATTCCTGTGTTGGCGTGCTTGTATTACTGCTGGATGTGGTTCTATTAATGGCCTGATCCTCTGGTCTCCATTTCTAGGCGTTCCTAGAGTTTCTAGTTGTAAGTAGTGGATGTGTCCATGGATATTATTTAGCTATTGATGCCGTGTGTTACTTGGTTCCTAGAGCTTCCGTTGGTACTTCTATTATGCCATTAGCTATAGATCATGTAGAGCTGTCTTATTGTTTGCTATTGTACTTCTATGCTTCTGTTCTATGGTTTCGAATGGTAGCTAAATTTCTACTTAATGGGATTGGCCCCCATGGCTTAGTTGTTACATGCTAGGTGGTCATTATTTGTGGCCTAGACTAGCTAGTGCACTCCATGGATGGATGGATTGGATGAAAAAACTTTAGCACTCCCTCCGTTTGCAAATATAAGATGTTTTGGATATTTCAATATGGACTAGTACCTTCGGGATAAGATAAGATGTTGTAAAATAGTCTCGGCTTGAACTAAGTTCAAATTGGTTTAGTAAATCACTACGCAAATGAATGCTCCATTGCAGCAGAGCTGCACATGGACGTGGAGTTGTTATACAAGTGAATGTTGTTCTGCACTTTTGCTTACTGTACTCTGATTCAGCTAGGACATCACACGACCGTTCTATGTTTCTTCTCAGGTCCAGCCTCATTCGAGCTTCCTGGACAGCCACAAGGCATGCCTTTGCCGCCATTGAGCAGAATGCTGCTGGTGGCCAGCGGCGACGGAGTGTTGTCTCAGCGGACAAGGGAGTATCAAGCGAGACATCATCATCATCAAGCGACCATGGAAGTTTTTCCAGCAAGCAAGTAGCTCATTATCATTACCTTCATCTGAACCACACTTGCATTTTTAAATCTTTGGAGATGGCGTAGGAGAGCTCATCCAATGTTTTCTTACTAATTTGAGACCAGCCATCAGTTTAGCTTGTTGTCCCGAAATATATGTTCCTGGGTACAGTATTTTGATATGGGAGATTAGGCCTTGTTATAGGTGGTATTAAAATACAACATGGAAATTTTAGAGGCTTTTCTGTAGATACTTAAACACATATCACTTGTCAGGTTTAGTTTCGTATATTAAATCCTATGAAATTATCAAGGTGGGATGTACTATGTTGGACAGAATTTTATGTTTGGACTTGGGTGAATGTAACCAGACTTATACTCTCAGATTTTGTCATAGTTGATGGTGTGAGGACTTATAATGTGATAAAGTATATACGTTTTTGCAACACCAAAATCAGTGAAATATATTGCCTTTTTTGCTGCCGATGATATCTCCTGGAATATTTACTCCATAAAGTAAGGATTTAGATAACATCATATGTTTAGAGTTCAGTTCTTTTCTTAACTGAAACTAACATATTTTACAATGGGCGTGATGGATGTTGCAGGTTCATTGATGACAGCCAAGGGTTCATGCTCGGAAACGACTAAATCTTGCTCCATGTTGTCGGCTCAGCTAGAGTCCTTAATCATGAGGAGATGGGACACGTCGATTGTTAGAATACACTTGACAGGTGCATTTTGTGAAATTCTCGCCAGAAGATTTATAGCATGCTTGCCTGCTTGTTCTTTTCAGTTCAAATAAATGTTCCTTTTCTTGTTGAATCCAAAGTAGCTAGCAAAGATCATGTGGAAAGGTTGTTGACTGTCCCAAAGTTCTTGGACCATTTAGTTTGAATAGCCAGTGAGGAATTAAGCATATATTTTCGGCATGACTGCTTTAAATTGCTAGATGAGAAATAATATTAACTTAATGGGTCTTGTGAATTGGAATATACCATTTAGTTGAACTGATACAATTTGCATACTAACAAGTTTTCACTTTCTCGACATGGGCGCAGGGGTGATCGACGCTGACTAGCGCGGCCGGTGGGCGCTGTGCTCTTCAACCACTCAGAGGCGGACTTCTCCGTGAAGCCGGTGGCCATGTCGCGTAGATGATTGTCCAGGTGATTTCGACGTCGGAGGTCGTCGAGGTGGAGGACCTCGACGCCACCGTCCGGGGGGAGGGAGGATCCGGGTCCACCGGCGTTTAAGCTCCGAGCCTTGGTAGATACATCTAGGGGAGTGGTCTGTTTAGGTTGATGATGGAACACCAGGGAAGGTACCCACCTTTCGATGGTCATTGTGTGTGTCTGATGTGAAATGCAATCTTGAGAATGTTATGTGACGTTGGTTTCGTTTGCACTGGACGTATTGCCATCCATGAATACTACATCTAAATTTTATTTTTTTAATTCCTAAATTATTAGTAGTAGCGTGGGAAACAAATGAGCGCTACTAGTAGTTTGGTTAGTAGTAGCGTGGGAAATAAGAAATGAGCGGTACTAGTAGTTAGGTTAGTAGTAGCGTGGGATATAAGTGAGCGCTACTAGTAGTTAGGTTAGTAGTAGCGCGGGTGCACCCGCGCTGCTACTAACTTTTAGCTGTAGCGTGATACTAGTAGCGCGAGAACCCACGCTACTAGTAGCCATTTTACCCGCGCTGCTAGTAGCCTTTTTCCTAGTAGTGGGAGAGCGAACCCTCACCCTCGGAGGAAGTGAGAGATGAATACGACCCTCTCACCGGATCTGGGGGATCGGAATAACCTGTCCTTGAGAAGGAAGCCTGTGGGGGATCTTTGCGGTCAGGTATCTGGCCGCCCGAAGCTTTGTAATATGCTCCTCTGTGACGGAGGAAGCCACCCATCGGCCTTGAGGGTTGGGTCCGGACATGATGGGAAAGCTTGAAGCAACGAAGTCAAACCTTTGGTGCTAGAACTCGAGGTTGGAAAGGTTGAGGAGAAGTTTGGCGTAAAGGGACGGCCCTTGGCTCCTTTATAAAGGCATCGGGTATTGAATGCCTCCTCCTAAGCCTGAAAACCAGCCTATTCCTAAGGAATGTTTCTAGTAAAATGGTTGGGCTACCCCCACTCATATTGATGAGAATCCCGTGATAAGGGGACACGATCTCTGCTTCGACAAGACGTACCAGTAAAAGCCGCGCCTCGAAACATGGAGCAGCAGGACAGGAAACGGTTCGAAATAACGACCGGGCAAACGTGATGTCACATTGCCAAAAGTTGTCAGCAGATTGGATTCGTGCAAATATTATATTCTCTGCAGTCGTGTGTGGTACTTGTGCTACAGATCCATACACGTTCATTACGACCAAAGACTATGTTGGAGTGTTCGGAAAGGGAACCCGCCTTCCAATGCCGAAGACTATCTGCACGCCGGACACCTCATCATTGAATTCTGGTTCGGGGGATACTGAGGGAGTCCTGTACTAAGGAGTACTCGGTCATCCGACCTACTAGATATGGGCCGGACTGATGGGCCGTGAAGATACAAAGACCGAAGACTCTTCCCGTGTCCGGATGGGACTCTTCCTGGCATGGAAGGCAAGCTTGGCGACCAAATATGAAGATTCCTTTCTTTATAACCGACCTTATGTAACCCTAGATCCCCATGGTGTTTATATAAACTGGAGGGATAGGTCCGTAGATAGTATACTCATAATCATAGTCAGACTAGCTAGACTTTTAGGGTTTAGCAATTACGATCTCGTGGTAGATCAACTCTTGTAATAGTCATATTCATCAAGATTAATCAAGCAGGAAGTAGGGTATTACCTCCATAGAGAGGGCCCGAACCTGGGTAAACATTGTGTCCCCTGTCTCCTGTTACCATCGATCCTAGACGCATAGTTCAGGACCCCCTACCCGAGATCCGCCGGTTTTGACACCGACAAGCACCAACTAGGAGGCAATATGATCATACTTGAGTATTGGGTGTAGTTAATATTAGAGTGTGTTTCATGAATGGATCGGTGATTGAGCATGATGGGCTAGGGATAACTTATTTTAGCATTGATATTTTTAAAGACATGGTTGCTTGTTGATATGCTTGAGTATTTAAGTTATCATGTCAAAACTAGACTATTGCTTTGAACAATATAAAAGTGCAAATGTCCATGCTATAAAGAAAAGAATATGATATGACATGTTAGCCCGCATTCGACATCAAAAATTCCGTTTTCATCACTTCCCTACTCGAGGACGAGTCGGAACTAAGCTTGGGGATGCTGGTACGTCTCCAACGTATCTATAATTTTTTATTGTTCCATGTTATTATATAATCAATCTTGGATGTTTTATAATCATTTTGTAGTCATTTTATATCATTTTTTGGTACTAACCTATTGACATAGTGATGCGGCCTTTTTGCATCATGCTTTTATATCAATATTTACTGCATTATGGGCTGTTATTACACATTATGTCACAATAGTTATGTGTATTCTCTCTTATTTTACAAAGGTTTGCACGAAGAGGGAGAATGCCGGCAGCTGGAATTCTAGGCTGGAAAAGGAGCAAATATTAGAGACCTATTCTGCACAACTCCAAAAGTCCTGAAACTTCACGGAAGTCAGTTTCAAAATATATATAAAATATTGGGTGAAGAAAGTTCCAGAGGGGGGCCACCCACCATCCATGAGGGTGGGGGCGCGACCCCCTACCACGTGGGCCCCCTGGCAGGCCTCCGGCGCTCATCGTTGGCTATATGAAGTCTTTTGGCTTGGAAAAATCATAGGCAAGCTCACGGGACGAAACTCTACCGCCATGAGGCGGAACCTTGGCTGAACCAATCTAGGGCTCCGGCGGAGCTGTTCTGCCAGGGAAACATCCCTCCGGGAGGGGGAAATCATCATCACCATCAATCCTATCATCGGGAGAAGGTCAATCTCCATCAACATCTTCACAAACACCATCTCATCTCAAACCGTAGTTCATATCTTGTATCCAATCTTTGTCCCAAAACCTCAGATTGGTACCTGTGGGTTGCTAGTAGTGTCGATTACTCCTTGTAGTTGATGCTAGTTGGTTTACTTGGTGGAAGATCATATGTTCAGATCCTTTATGCATATTAATACCCCTCTGATTATGAACATGAATATGATCTGTGAGTAGTTATGTTTGTTCCTGAGGACATGGGAGAAGTCTTGCTATAGGTAGTCATGTGAATTTGGTATTCGTTCGATATTTTGGTGAGATGTATGTTGTCTTTCCTCTAGTGGTGTCATGTGAACGTCGACTACATGACACTTCACCATAGTTTGGGCCTAGGGGAAAGCATTGGGAAGTAATAAGTAGATGATGGGTTGCTAGAATGACAGAAGCTTAAACCCTAGTTTATGCGTTGCTTCGTAAGGGGCTGATTTGGATCCATATGGTTCATGCTATGGTTAGGTTTACCTTAATACTTATTTTGTAGTTGTGGATGCTTGCAATAGGGCTTAATCATAAGTGGGATGCTTGTCCAAGGAAGGGCAGTACCCAAGCACCGGTCCACCCACATATCAAATTATCAATGTACCGAACGCGAATCATATGAGCGTGGTGAAAACTAGCTAGACGATAATTCCCATGTGTCCTCGGGAGCACTTTCCCATGTGTCACATCTTGCTCCACCTTATTTACTTTTATTACATGTTACCCGTTACAAATTACCTTATCACAAAACTATCTGCTACCGATAATTTCAGTGCTTGCGGAGAATACCTTACTGAAAACTGCTTATCATTTCCTTCTGCTCCTCATTGGGTTCGACACTCTTAGTTATCAAGAGGACTACAATAGATCCCCTATACTTGTGGGTCATCAGGACTCTTTTCCGGCACCGTTGCCGGGGAGTGAAGCGCCTTTGGTAGGTGGAATTTGGTAAGGAAAAATTTATATAGTGTGCTGAAATTTACTATCGCTTGTTACTCTGGAACATAATCCTTTGAGGGGCTTGTTCGTGGTATCTTCACCACGACCAGGAGAGCAAAGAGTTTCTCCTAAACCTAATGAACCTAGTGAAAATGTTTACATTGAAATTCCTTCGGGTATGATAGAGAAACTGCTAGCTAATCCTTTTACAGGAGATGGAACAATGCATCCCGATTTGCACCTAATCTATGTGGATGATGTTTTTGGATTATTTAAGCTTGCAGGTATGCCCGAGGATGTTATCAAGAAGAAGGTATTCCCTTTATCTTTTAAGGGAAAGTCATTGACATGGTTTAGGCTATGTGACGATATTGGATCATGGAACTACAACCGCTTGAAATTGGAATTTCATTAGAAGTTTTATCCTATGCATCTGGTTCATCGTGATCGTAATTATATATATAATTGTTGGCCTCACAAAGGAGACATCATCGCTCAAGCTTGGGGGAGGCTTAAGTCAATGTTATATTCATTCCCCAATCATGAGCTCTTGAGAGAAGTTATTATTCAAAAAAATTATGCTCGGCTTTCTCTCAATAATCGCTCCATGCTCGATACTTCTTGTACTGGATCTTTGATGATTAAAACCATTGAATTAGAATGGGATTTATTGGAAAGAATTAAACGCAACTCTGAAGATTGGGAACTCGACGAAGGTAATGTGTCAGGTATAACACCTAAGTTTGATTGTGTTAAATCTTTTATGGATACCGATGCTTTCCGTGAATTTAGCACTAAATATGGACTTGACTCTGAGATAGTAGCTTCTTTCTGTGAATCCTTTGCTACTTGATCTCCCTAAGGAGAAGTGGTTTAAATATAATCCTCCCATTGAAGTAAAAGTAGTTGAACCTATTAAAGTTGAAGAAAAGAGTATCACTTATAATGTTGATCCTATTTTTCCTACCGCTTATATAGAGAAACCACCTTTCCCTATTAGAATAAAGGATCATGCTAAAGCTTCAACTGTGGTTCGTAAGAGTAATGCTAAAACACCTACACCCTCTAAGCAAATTAAAGTTGAACCTAGTATTTCTATGGTTAGAGATCTCTTGGCCGATAATATTGATGGGCATGTTATTTACTTTTGTGATGAAGCTGCTAGAATTGCACTACTAGGGAAAACCTTATACATAGAAATTTAGCAACAGCGCGGGTTCAAAAAGGGTGCTAGTGCTAGATAGCAGTAGCGGTTCAGAATAAACCGCGTTGCAGATACAATCCTAGCAGTACTGCGTGTGCCCGTAAAAGCGCTACTACAAATATTCCCATTGCTGGAACGATGGGCTACGCATAGCAGTAGCAGCCTTGCAGGAAGCGCGCTACCGCTAGGGCATCACTAGTAGAAAAAGGGTCAAACGTGAAGCACATTAGTGCCGGTTTGTAAAAAAACCGGCACTAACACTACTGGAATCAGCTACTTTGCCATCTGCCAGTTCTTTGCCGTCCACTAGAGGACGGCAAAGAAGCTCTTTGCCATCAGCTTCCAAAAAGCAGACGGGAAAGAACTGGCTGATGGCAAAGACCAAGTTTGCCATCAGCCAGTTCTTTGTCGTCTGCTAGCGGACGGCAAAGATTCTTTGCCGTCGGCTAGCGGACGGCAAAGAGGGAGGGGCCCCACAGACGAGCTGCAAAAAAACCTAACGGGCCCCCTCTTTGCCGTCCGCTAGCGG